>NW_026776643.1:0-145000 GCF_030936135.1 Gavia stellata | reverse complement strand
CTCTTCCAGGGGAGTGCTCCCCAGGAACAACATTCACAGAGGCCTCAAAAAAAACCCCCACCAAAACAAACCACCCTGCCTACGAAAACCCCAGCCCCGGCCTGACCTCCACCCAAACATTGGTGACAAACATCACCTTGCAGAGCAGCCGGGACCGGGGGAAAAAAAAACCCAGCCGGGGGGAAAAAAAAAAATCCCCCCGCTGGGTTTTTTTTTTATTCTATTTCTCTTTCCATATGTCCACAAGAGACAAACAATCTCACCTCCACCCTACACAGAAAAAACACATCAAGTAAAAACCAGATCACTATACAAGGCTAGGCACCTCCACAACACACCGCTCATTCAGCTACTGCCTACATCACCCCCCACTCTCACCTCATCACCTCCTGCCGCCCACGCACCCCGTGGGGCTGTCGCCCATTTCCACCACGCTCCCAGGAACAGCCTTCCCGGGGGGCCTCAAAAAACACACCCACACACCACCCTGCCTGCAAAAACCCCAGCCCTGACCTGGCCTCTGCCCAAACATTGGTAACAAACATCACCTCGCAGAGCGGCCAGGAGCGGGGGAAAAAAAAACCCAGCCGGGGGAAAAAAAAAAATCCCCCAGCTGGGGTTTTTTTTATTCTATTTCTCTTTCCATATGTCCACAAGAGACAATCTGACCTCCACCCTACACGGAAAAAACACATCATCAAGTAAAAACCAGATCACTATACAAGGCTAGGCACCTCCACAACACACCGCTCATTCAGCTACTGCCTGTATCACCCGTCACTCTCACCTCATCCTCTCCTGCTGCCCACCCACCCCAAGAGGCCATCACCCATTTCCACCACACTCCTGGGAACACTGTTCCCAGGGGCCTCTAAATAAAAACAGCCCAGCCTGCAAAAACCCCAGCCTGGGCCCAACCTCTTCCCAAACAGTGGCAAGAAATATCACCTTGCAGAGCGCCTAGAAACATGGTGGGAGGGTGCAGGGCAGGCACAGGAAGGAACCCACTGGGAGAAAGAAAGAAAAACCACAGAAAGAACACCCCACAGACCCTGGCTGGTTTTTCTTCCCCCACTGAATGTCTGAAAACAATTTTGAAACTTCATTTCTGCATACAACCTGCAAGGTGATATTGTAAAACCACCACACCCCAACACAACTATACAAGCTTAGGCACATGCAAAACACACCCCTCATTGAGCTACCATGCAAACAACTCCTCCCTCTCAGCTCATGGATTCTACTGTCCGGTCTCCAGGATGAGCTGTTGTTCCATGTCTGTGCTGCTCCCCAGAGCCTCAATAATCACCCTGCCTGCAAAAACCCAGGCCTGAGCCCATCTTCCTTCCAAACACAGGCAACGAACATCATGTTGTACAGCAGCCAGGACCAAGGGAAAATACAACCAACCAGCTGGTGGAAAAAAGAAAAAACCACACAACACACCCAGCTGGGGAATTTTTCCCCAAATACTTATTTTTAAAGAAAAGTTTTAGCATCTCAGTATTTATTACAACCTGCAACAAAACAATTCACACATACAAGGGTAGACACATTCAAAAACCAACAGCTGTTCAACATCCGCTCCATTCTACCCCTCGCTCTAAAAATCTCCATTTCACCACCCAGCCTCCACCACAGCATATCACCCCAGTTCTAAAGCCATTCCCAGAACCACCTCGCCATGCGCCCCAAACATCCAATTCCAAAGCATTGGCGTTCATCACCAGAGGCTGACAAAGACTCCTCGCTACGCATGCCACTCCCTCACAGTTGCTTTTATTTCTATGCTCCAGCAAAACTCACTCAAGGATTTGCTCCGGGGATCCAACCAGCCCCATGGTGCCTGCATAACACAGCAGAAGGGACTCTACAGCCCAGTTACTTGTAGCTACCAGCTATCCCCCAAAACAACCTCCACCCAAACAGGCCACACTAATCGACATATCGGCATCCCACATTTGGACCGCTCCACCCTGAGTGGTATCACTACACACACAGACAAAGCTGCTCCACCTCAAACACATGTATATGCAAACAAAGATGACATAAGGCTGCGAGAATAGCGCACAGGTTAGAGTTAATGGCAGACCAAAACAGAGCCTCACAGTAAGCGCAACAATGCCACAGCCACTCTGGCACGGCCTGCCGTGTGAGAACACCGCTGCTCCGGACAGAAGGCAGGCAATGAAGCCGCAATGACCGCTTGAGACAAAATGCCAGAAAATACTTAGGACTACAATGACACGGGGAACAAAGCCCTGGCGTAACTTGAGGAAGACACTCAGCAAGAGAAGACCCGATAGCAAAGCCCTAGCGAGAGCTGTGAGACAGATTGGCCAAAAACACCTATGACGCTAAACTGGACAGGCTGCTTTCCACTTCTATGTCATGCCACAAAACGTGATGCAGTCAATTGGCGAGGCACCAGTAACTCGAGACCGAAAAGATGCCACGGATGGCTACTCCGATTGAAGAATGAAACGAGTATGCCAGAGGTTCCTCACACTTGAAAGCCCAGATGCATCAACACATTAGGTAAGGCACATATATGAAAACATGCTAGACATGCAACATGACCCTACCTACTCATCCCAGAACCACTTTACCAGTGTGCGGGCCGCACGACCTTTTACACCCGCTACCCACATACAGCTCTCTCGCCGCAAACAACCGTCTTGTCACCCCACCATTTGGAAATACGAGGTCCCTACCCCCTGCCGCTTTGCTATCATAGTGCTGCAGGTCACCGTACATCCTCAGTGGCCATCCTCAATAGCAGGCGCTTGACCTAAACAAAGTTCCTTTAGTCACCTCGTGTCCCTCAGTCACCCACAAAAACAACACACAGAGTTGTTTATTACATGCTTCATACGTGAGAGAGCAGCCCACCAAAGCTCCACTCACCTGCTGTTCCCCAACTTTAAAAAACAGATCACAGAGAGAGTCCTCTAGCACTTAAACCTAGAGTGCCATAACGACCAAGATGCCCCAAAGCAACCGACTATGTGGAGACCCATCACACTGCTCCTCAGACATCAGCATCTCAACCGTTTCTAGAGGCTTGCCGCAGGGCACCTGTAATAACAATAGGATAACCGTTGCCTACTTATCGCCTTAGCTCACGCTACCTCACAATCCCACTACAATCCGCTCGACTCCCGTTCACGTGCGCAGACACCTCTAAGTCACCTTAACCCTCTACACCGGCTACACAATGCTAAACATTGCAACACTCTCACATCATCCACCACAAAACCCAAGTACAGACACAAGATGGTCTCAAATGACAATCAATACGGGCACGGAGCGACACCAACGCGCTGCAAAACCGGGCACGGAGCGACACCAACGCGCTGCAAAACCGGGCACGGAGCGACACCAACGCGCTGCAAAACCGGGCACGGAGCGACACCAACGCGCTGCAAAACCGGGCACGGAGCGACACCAACGCGCTGCAAAACCGGGCACGGAGCGACACCAACGCGCTGCAAAACCGGGCACGGAGCGACACCAACGCGCTGCAAAACCGGGCACGGAGCGACACCAACGCGCTGCAAAACCGGGCACGGAGCGACACCAACGCGCTGCAAAACCGGGCACGGAGCGACACCAACGCGCTGCAAAACCGGGCACGGAGCGACACCAACGCGCTGCAAAACCGGGCACGGAGCGACACCAACGCGCTGCAAAACCGGGCACGGAGCGACACCAACGCGCTGCAAAACCGGGCACGGAGCGACACCAACGCGCTGCAAAACCGGGCACGGAGCGACACCAACGCGCTGCAAAACCGGGCACGGAGCGACACCAACGCGCTGCAAAACCGGGCACGGAGCGACACCAACGCGCTGCAGAGCAAGACAGTCTCAGATGGCAGTCAATACAGGCACAGAGCAAGACAACGACCTGCAAAACCAAGTTCAGAGCAACACAAATGCATGGCAAAAGAGAGACAGTCTCAGGTGGCGGTCGATACTGGTGCAGAACTATGTAATCCACTGCAGAGCAAGACAGCCTCAGGTGGCAGTCACTACAAGTACAGAGTGATACAGATGCACTACAAAAGCAAATACAGAGCACTGCAATGAAAGGCAGTCTCAAATGGTAGTCAAAACCAAATACAGAGCACAGCAACGCAATACAAAACCAGAACGATGCACATGCAAGAGGCTTGGCTTTAAGACCTAAGCCTATAGGATCACAAGGATGAAATGTTGTAGGGGATTCTCTATGGAAACAGAACTTTCAAGAGCTGGTCCAGATGGCCTCTGCAAAGGCAACCCTCTGGAAGCACCTGCCTTGCAAAACACGCTTTGGGCTCCCATCGCAGGACCAGAAGCACATGACAGGCTCTACACCAAAGCGGCGAGACATTCGAGACCCTATGGACACCTCCTGAGGCACATGCTAGGAGCAGAGAGCCTGCAGTGCAGAATGTAGAGACCTATGGAAGGCTCCACATAGGAGACAGAACACAGACTACACTAGACACTAGTGACACTAGGACACCGACCAGAACGTTCATATCTAGCGGAATGGACTCCGGGCCCTCTATCTGCCCACAGACTTAATGGAGCCCAAATAACCCTCTCTGCAACTCTGACATTAGACCCCTCCCTGCTGGCCTCCCCTCACCTACCGCTTCTGCCCCTTGACTTACCTTTCAGAGGGCAAGGTCCACAATCCCTCCTCATCGGGAGCACATCATCTAACCGGGATGTTCCCGCATTCACCGGGTTCCTCTTCATCACCTGCAAAACCAGAACATCACCAGTCACCGACACGCCAGCCAGCATTGACCTCTACCGTGATAACACCCTCCTCTGAAGCCCCACGCCGCTTCTGATAGGATGTCACAGCTAGCATCTGCCACAACACCCTCCTCCTCAAAAGCAAGGTGGCATTCTATTCACCTGCTCCACCATCAATTCCCACGTCACCTGCCATGGCCCTGATTGCTTCTGGCACCTACGATACCAAGAGACACAAAATTATCATTGGGCTTATGAGAAGTCACCGGCCCCATGCTCCTCCTTGCTACTACCTAGCTCACTACAGGTGGTCATCCCATTCCTAAGGTGGCCTGCACAGCATCTGCAAAACCAAAAGGTAAATACTTAAGTGAGTTGCCATATAATACTTCGCTACTAATGGCCAAACTGGCCAACAACTCCTATCCTTCTCAGACTGCTCATTGGGTGCGGCGTTGTCCCTACCAGGCTGCGTTCGGCACCTGCAAAAACTGAAGCAAAAAGGCACATGCTGAGATACTGCTCAAAACCACAGCCTGCCCGCAGTTACTCCCTATCTCCTGCACTTTACCTTGGCTTCTCACTGGACCCACCTCTGCCATTTATAGGTTGTCAGGTAGAGGCTTGGGTACCACCTGTGAATCATGAACAACACAACATGCTTATAATACTTCACCAACAACACAACACCTGAAAAATAACTGCTATTTCAGCCCACTAGTCACATCTCACCTTACCCGAGTAAGGTGAAAATAAAGGTGAAATAAAAAAGCTGCAAAACAAAACCTCTAAGCTAGTCATACAGCCACCAGTCACATCTTCCCTCTGACACCTCGCACTGAACCACCTTCTTATGGCGCTCCACTCACGTCTGCTCCGTTGCTTGTTGACATACAGCTTATCCTGCTCAATCTGAAAAAGCAATATTGAACAAGTCACCCAGATGCCAATCAATGCCTTAATTCCAGAGGTCTCAATTCCATTTAGGAATACCAACTACAGCCTGCCATTAAAAAACCCACATGATGACCACAAACTTCAAGCCCCACATACAAGCATTAACACCTTTGAGATTGTCTACTTTACTACCACTGAACAGCCCCTCCCACACAGTGCCGACCATCTCCATAAAACACTATTGAAGTGACCATCCACACAACCTGCCGACGGCTACTCGATCAGAGATGACTGTACAACCCTTGCCTAGACAGTCTAGGCACATCAACATACCATAACCATAGACTCTTACAGCTATTCCACCTATCCCTGGCACCACACCCCCAGGCAGAGCAGCTCCAAGCCAGACACACACACACAGGCCAACACTACTCAGAACACTGCAGACAACATGACTCAAAGATGAGAGAAAACTCTCAGCAAGAAGAATGACACCCAGAACAGAGACTCTGTCACACTAGAAGACCTAAATAGCCACAATGATGAGGCAAGAAGGCTCTACGGCAGCCCTGGAAGAGTCACACATAATTGCCCGTAACAAAAAGTAGTCCCTGTCAAAACCGAGATGATGGATGCACAGGAAGCCTGGCTTCAAGAACTAAGAACATAAGGATGCAGGGCAGAAGAACCCCCAGTCCATGAAAATAGACTGTGAGAGAGCAGAGCTGCTGACGCAGCCTGGAAGGATGCCGCGAAAATAGGACCGACAGAAACTTCTGAGGCACGAGACTGATCCACGCTTTAAGCTTATAACGCAAGAAAAGAAGCGCCCGATTGGCTCTGTGCCGATGAGTACGGGCATTCGAGACCCTAGGGATGGCACCCAAGGCGCATGCTGCGCTCCTCGAGCGCAAAGAGCAACGCGGACATTGAAACCCAAGGAAGATCTAAGACACAGAAGACAGACCGCACAAACTACACACCAACACAGGCTGGAACTGCCCCGCGTAGCACGTGCTAGTCTTGTGCTGAAGAGTAACCCGCGCCCTTTACCTGCCTAAAGGGGACTGTTCCTGGACACCCCTCTCCCCTACGCTACCTTTAAAAGCCCTCCCTGCAATTCCCAACCTTGTCCCCTCCTCCCAGCCCCAGTCCCTCAACTTAGCTGTCAGAGCACTGGGGGTCTGCATCCATCCTCAGAGTTACATCAGCTAACTGGAACGTTCCTGCAGTCAACAGGTTCCTCTTCATCACCTGCAATAAAAAACAAAACAATAACAAAGCAGTGCTGGCAGTGAGCATCACATCAGCCAACGCCAACCTCTTCCACAACACACGCCTCCTCAGATGAGACGTGGCATTCCACTTACCTGCTCATTCCAGAGCTGGACGCTGCGGCTGTCATCACCTGTTGTAAATAGATTCCAAAAGACACAAAATTATCACTGGGCTTGTGAGGAGTCACCAGCCCCATGCTCCTCCTCACTACCACCCCAGCTCACCCCAAATAAGCATCCAGTTCCAAAGGCAGCCCACACAGCCCCTGCAAAACCAAAAGGTAAATACTGAAGCAAGTTACTGTGTAATACTTTGCTCTTGGACACCGATGCAGCCAGCCACCTTACCTTCTCATACTGCTCGACAGCATGTGGCTTCACCTTGCAGAGGCTGTGTGCGGCACCTGGAAAAAAAAACAAAGCAAAAGGCACACACTGAGATACTGCCTGAAACCTCAGCCTGCCCACAGTAATTCTCATCTCCTGCTCCTTTACCTTGACTGCTTTCCCACCTGGCCTCCATAATTTTGGGCTGCCACCTTGAGGCTCAGGTACCACCTGTAACAAACAACCAGGGATGCTTCTACCTTCACCAACAATAGAACACCTCAAAAATAACTGCTACTGCAGCCCACTAGTCATGGCTTACTTTGACCGAGGCAGCTCCGCTGCCAATATCCCACTGTGCTCATCATTTCACACATTCAAACTAAGAAAAACCAGAACCACAGGGTAGTCATACAGCCAACAGGTGCATCTTCCCTCCGACACCACACACCAACCCACCTTCGTACGGCATGCCACTCGCCTGCTCTGTTGCTCTTTGGTGCTCATCTTGTCCCTCTGCATCCAAAAAAAAGAAATTGATCAAGTCTCCCAGATGCTGATTGATAGCTGAAGAACTCCAGAGGTCTCAATTCCAGTTAGAAATACCATCTGGACTCCAAATAAAGCATGCCATTACAACAAAATAGACCAAAAACTTTAGGCCCCGCACATACAAGTCTTAATGCCTTTGAGATTCAATCTGCTTCACTACCACTGAACAGCCCCTCCCCACACAGTTCCAATCATCCCCACAAAACGCTGTGGAAATGACTGTCCACACAACCTGCCGATGGCTACTCGATCCGAGATGACTGTACAACCCTTGCCTAGAGAGTCTAGGCACATCAACATACCATAACTGTAGAGTCTTACTACTATTCCACCTAGCTCTGACACCACACCCCTGGACAGAGCAGCTCCAAGCCAGACACACACATGCAGAGACCGACACTATACAGAACACTACAGAGAACACAACTCAAAGATGAGAAAAAACCCTCAGCAAGACGACTGATGCCCTAAACAGAGATGCTGTCAGGCAAGAAAACCTGCAGGGCCACAACAATGAGGCAAGGAGGCTCTCCATGAGCCCCAGAAAAGAGTCTAATGTAACAGCCCGTAACAAGAAGTCACTGTCAAAACTGAGACGATGGATGCATGAGAAGCCTGGCTTCAAGACCTAAGAGTATGAAGGTTGCAAGGAAGAAGCCACAGTCTGTGAAAATAGACAGCTAGAGAGCTAAGCTGCTGACACAGCCTGGAACAATGCTGCAAGAAAGGACTGACAAGAAACTTCAAGACACAAGACCGATCCACGCTTTAAGCTTATAACACAAAAAAAGAGGCACTCAATTGGCTCCATGCCGATGAGTATGGGCATTCGAGACCCTAGGGATGGCACCCAAGGTGCATGCTGTGCTCCTCAAGCACAAAGAGCAACAAGAACATTGAGACTCAAGGAAGGTCTAAGACACAGAAGACAGACTACACAAACTACACACCAATACACAGACACATGCTGGAACTGCCCTGCCCACGCTAGTCTCGAGCTGAGGAGTAACCTGCTCCCTTTACGCAGGCAGCCCTCTCCCCTACACTGAATTTAACACACATCCCTACAATTCCCAACCTTGTCCCCTCCTCCCAGGCCCTCCCCTTCAACTTAGCTTTCAATGAGCCAGGGGTTTGATTCCATCCTTGACAAGAAACAAAACATTGGATAACTGGGATGTTCCTGCTGCAGTCGCCAGGTTCTTCTTCACCATCTGGAAGAAAAACAAGCACCAGCAGCAAGCATCCTGTCGGTTGACAACAACATCTTCCACATCACCCTCCTCCTCAAAAGCAATATGGCCTTCCGCTCACCTGCTCTGCATCGATTTCAGAGTCAGATGCTGTGGTCATGATTGCTTCTGGCACCTAAGATACCAAGAGACTGAAAATTACTGTTGCGCTTGCGAGAAATCACCGGCACCGCGCTCCCCCTCGCTACTACCCAGCTCACCTCAAAAGCTTGTCCAATTCCACAGGCGGCCCACACAACACCTGCAAAACCAAAGGAAAACGCTTCAGTGAGTGACCACAGGACACTTTGCTCTTAGACACCAACCCAGACAACAACCACCTCACCTTCACGGACCTCTTGTCAGCACGCTGCTTTGTCCCTCCGAGGCAAAGTGCAGCACCTGCAAAAACAAAAGCCAAGAGGCACATGCTGAGGTACTGCCCAAAACCACAGCCTGCCTGCAGCAACTCCCCTCTCCCGCTCCTTTACCTTGGCTGCTCACCCACCCTGCCTCTGCTATTTACAGGTTGCCACACTGAGGCTCAGGTACCACCTGTAAGACACAAACAGCAAGGGGTGCTTTGACCTTCACCAAGAATACAACACCTGAAAAATAACTGCTACTTGAGCCTACTAGTCATGGCTCACCTTGCTGGAGTCACCTCCAGTGCCAACAGCCTGCTTTGCACCTTTAAAATTAAAAACCACAAAATCTATAAGCTAGTCATACAGCCACCGGTTGCATCTTCCCTCCAACACCACACACCAACCCAACTTCTTAAAGCGTTCTGCTGGCCTCTCCTCCATCACCCATTGGCACACAGCTCGTTTCTCTGCATCTGAAAATGCAATATTGAATGAGTCACCCAAATGCTGATTGATAGCTGAACAGGTCCAGAGGTATCGATTCCATTTAGAAATACCATCTGGAGTCTAACTACAGCCTGCCATTATAACAAAAGAGACCAAAAACTTTAAGCCCCACACATACAAGCCTTAACGCCTTTGAGATTCAGTCTGCTTCACTACCGCTGAACAGCCCCTCCCACATGGTTCTAATCACCCCCATCAAACGCTATGGAAATGACTGTCCACACAACCTGCCGATGGCTACTCAATTTGAGATGACCGTACAACCATTGCCTAAATAGTCTAGGCATATCAACATATTAACCATAGGCTCTTCCTGCTATTCCACCCACCCCTGACTCCACACACCTGGGCAGAGCAGCTCCAAGCCAAACACACACAGAGACCGACACCCCTCAAAACACGACAGACAATACAACTCAAAAGACAAGAGAAAAGCTCTCGGTGAGAACAACGATGCCCGGACCGGAGATGCTGTCAGGCAAGAACACCTACAGGGCCGCAACAGTGAGGCAAGGAGGCTCTATGGCAGCCCCAGAAAAGAGTGCGACATAATGGCCCATAAGAAGTTACAGTCAAAACCGAGATGATGGATGCACAAGAGGCCTAGCTTCAAGACCAAAGAACATAAGGATGCAGGGAATCATCCCAGTCCATGACAATAGAAGGCTAGAGAGCAGAGCTGCTGACACAGCCTGGAACAACGCCGCAAGAGAACCGACTGGAAACTTCAAGAGAAGTGAGACCGATCCAGGCTTTAAGCTTGTAATGCAAGAGAATAAGCACCCGATAGGTACTATGTCGATGAATAGAAGCATTTGAGACCCTAGGGATGGTGCCCAAGGCACATGCTGTGCTTCTTGAGCACAAAAAGCAATGAGGACATTAGGACCTGAGGAAGCTCCAAGACACAGAAGACAGACTACACAAACTACACCACACCGACACAGGCTGGAACTGCCCTGCCCAGCACACATAATGTGTTGCTGATAAGCAACCCACTCTCTTTACCTGGACAGCCCTCTCCCCTATACTACCTTTTAATCCCACTCCCCACCATTCCCAACCTTGTCTGCCTCCTCCCAGCCCCAGTCCTTCAACTTAGCTTTCAGAGGGCCAGGGGTTTGAATCCATCCTCAACAAAAACCAAACAAGCCACACTGGCTAACTGGGGCATTCCTGCAGTCGCCAGGTTCCTCTTCATCACCTGCAAAAAAACCCCAAGTGCCAGCAGTAAGCATCACATCAGTCAACACTGACCTCTTGCACAACACCCTCCCCCTAAAAGCAAGGCGGCCTTCTGCTCACCCACACCGTGCCGACTCCAAAGTCGAAAGCTGTGGCCGTCATCGCTTCTGGCACCTAAGATACCAAGAGACAGAAAATTACTGTTGCGCTTGCGAGAAATCACCAGCCCCACGCTCCACCTCACTACTACCCAGCTCACCTCAAAAGCTCATCCAATTCCACAGGCGGCCCGCAGGGCACCTGCAAGACCACAGAGAAACGCTTCAGAGTGGCCACGGGATACTCTGCTCTTAGACACTGACCCAGACAACAACCACCTCACCTTCATGGACCTCTTGTCAGCATGCTGCTTTGTCCCTCTGAGGCAATGTGCAGCACCTGCCAAAACAAAAGCCAAGAGGCACATGCTGAGGTAATGCCCAAAACCGCAGCCTCCCTGCAGCAATTCCCATCTCCTGCTCCTTTACCTCGGCTGCTCACCCACCCTGCCTCTTCTATTTACAAGTTGCTACACTGAGATTCAGTTATCACCTGTAAGATACAAACAATAAGGGGTGCTTTGACCTTCACCAAAAATACAAGACCTGAAAAATAACTGCTACTTCAGCCCACTAGTCATGGCTCACCTTGCCTGAGCCACCTCCAGTGCCGATAGCCTGCTTTGCTCATTGCTTCGCACCTTCAGAATAAAAAACCCAAAACCTATAAGGTAGTCATATAGCCACCAGTCACATCTTCCCTCTGACACCACGCAACAAACCACCTTCTTGCACCGAGCGCTCACCTCTCCTCTTTTGCCCATAGGCACCCGGCTCCTACCTCTGCATATGGCAAAGCAATATTGAACAGCTCACCTGGATGCAGAGTGATAGCTGAACAATTGTAGAGGTCTTGTTTCCATTTAGGAATACTATCTGGAGTCCAGCTACACCCTACTGTGAAAAAAACTGGTCATCCCCTGTGTCTCCATAACACCATGGAAATGACTCTCCTCACCTGCTGCATATATGGCTACTTACTCTGAAATGGACTGTACACCCTTTGCCTACAAAGCCTAGGCCTGTCAAAATATTAACTAGATAATCTCACTGGTATTTTCCTGCTGAGTCTATCACTGCTACGCGTCCAGGCAGAGCAGCTCCAACCCAGACAAAAAACACACACAGACCAACGCTGCACACAAACAAGACAAAGGACACAACCCAGGGACATAAGAACGCTCCCTGTAAGAACAACTCCCGGACCAGAGATGCCATCGGGCGAGAAGACCTAGGGGGCTGTGAGGAAGAATCTATGGCAGCTCCAGGAAGTCGAATGCTGTGCCCCTTGACAAGAAGATATGGCCGCAACTGGGACGAAGCGTGTGCAAGAAGCCCTGCGTAAAGGCCTAAGAATGTAGGGATGCAGGGAAGAAGTCTGAGAAAAGGGATCCATGAAAACAGGCCGATCAAGATCAGAGCTGCTGACTCAGCCTGGAACAATGCCACAAGAAGAGGCCTGACCGGAAACTTCGAGACACAAGACCTATCCACACTTTAACCTTGTTATGCAAGGAAAGAAGCGCCCAGTTGGCACTATACCAATGCATACAGGCATTTGAGACACTAGGGATGGCACCCAGGGGACATACTGTGCTCCTCGAACACAGAGATGACATGGAGACTTCAGGAAGGTCTACCAAACAGAAGACAGTCTGCACAAACTACACCACACAGACACAGGCTGGAACTGCCCTGCCCACGCTAGTCTTGTGCTGAAAAGTAACCCGCTCCCTTTACCTGCCCAAAGGTGACACTTCCTGGGCAGCCCTCTCCCCTATGCTAACTTAAATACCCACCCTGCAATTCCCAACCTGTCCCCTCCAACCAGAGTCCCCTCCTCAGTCCCAGTCCTTCCACTTAGCTTTCAGAGGGCCAGGGGTCTGAATCCATCCTACACGAAAACCGCAACGGCTAACTGGGATATTCCTGCAGTTGCCAGATTCCTCTTCATCATCTTCACAAAAACAGTGCCAGCAGTAAGCATCACATTAGTCAACATTCACCTCTTGCACAACATCCCTCCTCCTTGAAAGCGATATGGCCTTCCACTCACCCGCTCTGCACCGACGCCAAAGTCGGACGCTGTGGCCGTCATCGCTTCTGGTACCTAAGATACCAAGAGACAGAAAACTACTGTTGCGCTTCTGAGACATTACCAGCCCCGCGCTCCTCCTCGCTACTACCCCAGCTCACCTCAAATCCAGTTCCAAATGCAGCCTGAATGGCTCCTGCAAAACCAAAGAGAAAGACCTGAGCTGCCACATGATTATCTGTTCTTAGACACAGACCCAGCTGAGAACTGGCTCACCTTCTCAGACCACTAATCAGCCTGTGGCTTCACCCCTCCCAGCCTGCTTGCGGCACCTGAAAAAACCAAAGCAAAAAGCACATGTGAGATACTGCCTGAAACCACAGCCTTCCAGCACTTTACCTTGGTGGTTCACCTGCCAAACACAAACAAGGGATGCTTCTAACCTCACTACAACACAACACCTGAAAATTAACTGCTACTTGAGCCCACTAGTCACAGCTCACCTTGCCTGAGTCATCTCCAGCACCAATAGCCTGCTTTGCTCATTGCTTCCACCTGCAAAATAAAACATCCCAAACCTGTAAGCTACTTGGTTCTGATGCTTATAATCTACAAGGGGCTTACTACAAACTGTAAAAGTTCAGGAACAAATTAGTGCTCTGTGGGCAACCAGGTAATTAGCTGCCCCATACCCTGAAAGACACTATGAATCATATCCCAGCTGCTTTCTTAAGAAGTGTTAAAAGTCCATATACAGATGCATACGAAATGCTCACCCTAACCCCTGCTAGAAAATCTCATCATCAGTCCTATTAGCAGAGACTATATCGGTAACAGACACAACACACAGTACAACTGGTGAAAAAACCAAGGTTCCACCATCAATAAAGCCAGGAATTCCAGGAAAAAACAAAGCACCTAGAGTAAAAAAAAACCCTACACACAATCAAACCATCTTGCTGCCACTGAACACTCAATACAAAATTACTGACCTGAAAAAAACCCCACTGCATACAGATGTACTTTCTACTACATATGCTGCTGAAGCTCAACAGGTCCTGAAGCTCTCACCTCAGACAAACACCTCCACTTCTCTAAATATCAAAACACATCTTCCTAAAGAGCTTAGACAGCTCAAAACCAGCAATTGACTGAAGGAACAGCTAAGCACCAACACCAGAAAAGGCCAGGAGCAGAATGAACTCCCTGAGGAGCAGCTGTGGCTCATATACCCCGGGCCTCGCCCACCGCCCTTCCCACAACCACCTGGGGAAGGGGAGGGGTGAATTGCCTGAAGGCATAAAGGCAGCCAGAGGAGCAACAAGCAGGGAGTTTGCTTATCTGCCTTAAGTTTACAGCATGTAAGATGCTGAACAGAGAAAATGACCCTTACTGGAAATGATGATACTTGTTCTTTTACTACAAGTACATCTATTGCATCAGCAACGTGACCAGGTAGGGAATGAAACTTAATTTTTCTGGGGTGTAGATAGAAAAAGATAGATGTTGTACTAAGCTATGTAAGAAAGTAGGTCATTAAATGTAATAACTATATTATTATCAAAAATTATGTGCTTTAGTTTCCCATAAAAAATCCAAAATGCTCTGGGGTTACACTTCATTTCCAGCAAGACCACGCATGCTACTTAATGTCTACTGGCACTGTGTTCTGGGTAGGATGCAATGACAAATTGAGACAAATGAGCAGAATTAGAACCCGTAAGAATCCCTTCTCAAAAACATCTCTGGTTGCAAATTAAATTACTTATTGTAAATCACTGATGATTCAGAGTCATCTTGATAGTCTCTCCGACTGACTCCCTTAAGAGAATTAGATGAGTCTCAAAAGACAGAAAACACCAAAAAACCATTGAAATACAAGGAACTTACCAAACTGTATGAAGCAGCCTAATTAGCACCTAGGTAGCTAGAACAAAAAAAAATTGCAAAGCACAACAGAAAACACCATGGGAGACATGTCAATAAAAATAGAGGAAGGCTAGCGCCTCCTCTGAAAAACTCAAGAGCGGATCTTAGCCAACGACAGACATCTTTAGGGTACCAGATACCACATATTACTCATATTCCTGCTATTTGTACCGCCTTTGTAGGCAGTAGTTCTATCACCGGCAATCCAAAAGAACTTGTGCATCTGTTGCTTTAATAAACTACACTACCTATTAATCTAGCCATAAGAGTTCTCATTGAACGCAACCAAATTCCTTAAGGGTGGCCGTGCTAGTTCATGCAATGCGGCTGGACTGAAAGTGTATGGAGTTACAAGTGCATCCATAATCGCTGAGATTTTATATATATATCTATGTATATATATTGAACATGATCAGACTTGTAATACAGGAAACTGGGCATCACTCAGAACCTAAGCCCAGCTGCCCTCAGCCCCTCTGATATCTGAGGACAAGCTGGAAGGCAAGGGGGTTTATTTTCTGCCAAATTGCTCGGTCCTTTAACGCAACAAGCAAGAAGGGTGCAAAGTGCGCTAAGAGCCAAAAGAGGGCTGTGGGGCACGAGGATGTGCTCGGGAGACACGATGACGGCAGGAGAAGGGGGGCCAAGAGTGAAAGAGAGACAAAAGGCAGCTGTGGGACAAAATGCCAAACTCAGGAAGGTATCCCAGCAACGTATAGAGATCCTCAATGGATGAGCGACGGAATGGAGACATCCTAGACAGCGAATAAGGTAAGAGAGCTGTGGGGCACCGAGACAGCCTGAGGAAGGATTCTGTCTGAATAGGAGAGATACAAAGAGGGCTGCAGAGCTCCAAGGGTGCCATGGGGCACGAGGACAGTCTCGGGAGGTATTGCGACAGGAACGAGAGGGCTTGGTGGGGCGGGGGGATCATGGACATAGAGACAAACAAAGGATTGCTGACACAGTGAGGTACTCCAGAGGGGACCTGCACAGAGTACAGTTGTCCTCAGGGGACCAAACAGAGGCATTGGATGTGGCAGAGGGGAAGGTAAGAGTGCTCTGAGGCAAAATAAAAGCCTGAGGAGTTGTCTCTGAATAAGAAAGATACAAAGCCTGCTGCAGAACTCAAGGATGGCCGTGGAATGCAAGGAGGCTCAGAGGAAGCATTGTGACAGAGGTAGAGGGGTGCTGAGATGGCCAGAGAGACAGGAGAAGGCTCAAGGGCACGAAGAGTCTCGGGAAGGGATTTGAACAGAGTACAGATGTCATGAGGGAGAGACCGACCCACTGGAGGCCATCAAGATGGAGGAGAGGACAAAAAGACTGCTCTGAGGAAGAGGCATGACCCGAGGAGATGTTGTGACAAACCAAGGGGGTATGAATTACACTCCAGAGATAAAAGCGTGCCAAGGAGACCCTCTAAAGCCTCGGGATGAACTGGTAGATGAGGAAAAAAATATAAGACACAAAGAAAATTTGAAAGGCAACAAGGTATGTGACAAACACAAAAGAATTCAAAACCAGGTATGTACAGCTTGAAAAAGTAGATATAGAAAGAAAATTTTAAAAGCAAAAGGGTACAAGGCAGAGGAGAAAAAATTTAAAATAGGACCAGAAAACTAGATAAAAGTAGGCATAGAAAAAAAAAAAAGAAAAATGAAGGCATTAAAGGAGAAAAAACAGGGACAACAAAATAAATAAAGACATAAAAAGAAAATTGAAAAATTGAGAGAGTACCCAACAGACAAGAGAGAATTTAAAAATAAAGACAGGAACTGGATAAAAGCAGGTGTAGAAAAAATTTAAAAAGCAAAAAGATTGAGGAATTAGAGGAAAGAATTAAATCATAGCAACATACAGACATAGAAAATTCAAAAAGCAAGGGCACGAAGGAAAGATAATAAATAAATAAAATATAAAGGCAGACAAATAAAGACTGCAAATGGGATGAAAGTAGACAGCGAATTATAAAAAAAAGGTGAATAAGAAAAAAAAAGGAAAAAAATTTAAAAATACCAACGGCAAACTAAAACAGAGACATAGAAAGCAAATGTAAAAAGTGATGGCACAGAAGAAAGAGAAGAAATAGTAAAAAAAGAGAGCAAGGGCAATAAAAGCAGGCATAGAAACAACTTGTAAAATGTGGTAGGCATTAGGGAAATAAAGGGAAAAATGATGAAATCAAAATAGCAAACTAAAACAGATGTAGACAGAAAATTTAAAAAGAAACGGCACTAAGGAAAGACTAAGGAATTAAAATTTAAGGAAACTGAGCCAGATAAAGGGAATTGTTGAAAGAGAAATTAAGTTGCGATGGGGTACCAAAAAAATATAGTGAGGAATTAAAAAAAAAAAAAATCCAGAAAACTAAAGACAGGGCCAGCAAACTAGATTACCGGTGCATGTAGAAACAAAATTTTAAAAGCCAAGGGTTGAAGAGAGAGAAAAAAATAACAAAATAGAGACAGCGATCGAAATAAACAGAGGCACACGAAGAAAATTCATAAAGTGAAGTGCAGGCTGCGGGACAGACAGGAAAGAATTAACAAATCAACACATTGGATGGGATAGAATTAGATCGAGAAAAACTAAAAAGCCACCTCTATTAGGAAAGACAAGAAGAAACTAAAAAAATGAAGAAAGGATGACAAAGAGAGTGACACATACAAAGTAAATTGAAAAAGCAACGGGGTACACAACCTACTGAAAACTACTGAAAAATAAGGATAGGAAGCTTGACACAGGAAGAGGTAGAAAGAAAATTTCAAAAACTACTGGGTAGAGGACAAACAGGAGAAAATGTAAAAAAAAACAACAAATAAATAAACAAATAATAAAACAAATAAATAAAACGTTGAAAGTGACATGGCACACAACAGACAGGAATAAGTGAAAATATGTGGATAGGGAGTTCAATGAAAGTAGACATAGAATGAAAAGTGAAAAAGCAAGGGGTTCCAGACAGGCAGGAAAAATGTTAAAAATAAAGACAGCGACGTGGTTAAAGTAACGCGGAAGGAAAATTTGAAAAGCAAGCAGGTAAAGGACAGGCGGGACAAAAATTAAAAATGGGTACAGAAAATGGGATAAAAGTTGACACAGCAAGAAAATTCAAAAAGCAAAGGCATTAAGGAAAGACAAGAAAAATCACTTAAAAATTGGGGTAGGGTGATGAGAGGGAGACCTAGGCAGAAAATCATAAAAGCAAAGGTATTAAGGAAAGACAAGAAAAAGCTACAAAATACGAATAGGGAGAAATATACAGAGAGACATAGCAAACTTCAAAAGCCATGGGGTACAGAGCAGACAGGAAACAAATAAAAAAGACAGACGGTGAATTGGTTAAAGTAGACATGGCAAGAAAAGTCTTAAAAGCGACAGGGTACAGGATAGACAGGAAGACATAACAAATAGGGACAGCACAGTGGATAAACTTTCACATAGAAAGAAAATGGGAAATGTGGTGGCTTTAAGGAAAGACAAGAACAAATTAAAAAGTGAGAACAGAGGCAAAAATAGGCACACGTAGCAGTAAAGGTAAGAAGCGAGGGGATACACTACGCGGGAAAGAATTCAAAAATAGGGATGGGGAGCTTGGTAAAAGCAGAGGTAGAAAGAAAACTGAAGAAGCGACAGGGTCCAGGATAGATGGGAGAGCATTAGAAAATACAGACGGTCAATGGATAAAAGTGGCCATAGAAACAAAATTTTAAACTGACGGAGTACAGTATAGACAGGAAAAAAAAAGAAAAAGGAAGGACAGGAAACTAAGTAAGTGGAGACCTAGAAAGAAGATTTGTAAAGCAACTGGGTACAGGACAGAGAGGGAGGAGTTAAAAAGAATCGGGACCCGAGTCAGATAGAGGGAGACAGAAAGACATTTTTAAAAGTGTCGGACTACAAGAAAAACAGGAAGGAACTGAAAAATAGGAAGAGGGATGAGAAGAGAAGGGAAGGAAACACTGAAAGAAAATTTAAAAGGTGACAGGGTATACGGAAGAAAGGGAGGAAATAAAATTTAGGGGAAGGGAGCCAGATAAAGGGAATTGTTGAAAAAGAAATTAAAGAGCCGTGGGGTACGAGAAATATAGGGGAGAATTAAAAAAAAAAAAAAAAAAAATATCAAGGAAGGGAGCCAGACAGAGGGAGACGTAGAAGGAATTTTAAAAAGCAATTGTGTACGAGAAAGATAGACAAGAATTAAAACATAGGGACAGGGAGATGGAGAGGGGACAAAGTAGAAAGGAAACCTAAACAGCGATCGAGGACAAGCAACACAGGAGTGTTAAAAAAAGCAGGGACAGGGAGATGGCTAGAAGGAACTGTAGTTAAAGAAAATTTTAAAAGCAACGGGGTATAAGAAACACAGGAAATAATGACAAAATAGCAACAGGGAGATGGCTAGAAGGAAACATGGAAAGAACATTTAAAAAGCGATGGGGCACAGGAGAGTGAGAGGAATTAAAAAATAGAGACAGGGTGTTGGAGAGAGGGAAACATAGAAGGAGAAATTAAAATGCAACGGGGTAGAAGGAACACAGGAAACGACGAAGAAGTAGGGAGAAGGAGCCCAGAGAGGAAAACGGAGGGAAAAAAAAAAAACCTGGATAGGTGAAGTGGTACAGGGCAGAGTTGGCAGAAGAGTAACAAGTTTTGGGGAGCTGGACAAGGTAGGTGGGCCGGCAGAGAGGGAGACAGAAGCAGGGACAGGCAGGGAGGTCAGGCAGAGATCTGGGGAAGGGCGGCAGAGATGGACCGGGCCGCACAGGAGAGAACGCGTGACTCACCACAGCTCCGGGCACTGGCAGGAGACCTTCACCGCCCCAACGCTTTTCTCTCTGCCTCAGCGGCAGGCGCCTCAATGCTCTTCTACCTCCAGGCTTCCCAGCGGCTCACCCATGCAGCCAGTGGAGGCACCGAGCTCCCAGCACTGCGTGCTGGTGGTGCGTTCTGTCAGGGACGGCTCGGCGAGCCCCTTCGTGGCTGCAGGGACTGGCCGTTCCTTGCTGGAGGCACCTGCCTGCAGGGCCCCCTTGGGTTCCCTCCTCCTCAGCCAGCTCCCCTTTGTCAGCTCCCTCAGGCAGGCGTGCCCTGGCAGCCCCCTTTACAGCTAGAGCCCCTTCACACAGCAGGGCCAGCCCCATCCTCAGCCTCACTGGCCACACCTGGGGCTGCCCCAGCTCCAGGCCCAGCTGGAGCCCATTGGCAACAGGGGCCCTGGCCAAAGCCCCCCAACACATCCCCCCCTCCCCAGCACCTGTCCACAGCCACAAGCTCTGCACCCAGGGGCTGCAAACACATCCAGGGGCACAGAGGAGGCAGGAACAGTTTATTCCTTAATGCACATTAGGAATGCCGGCAGTGAGCTGGCTCCAAGGCTCGGTGCCCAAAGGCAGCAGGCGAGAAGGAAAAGAGGGAAGAGGCAAGCAGGAGGAAGGACAGAGGGCGGTAGAGAAGAGGCGTGGGACAGGGAGCCAGAAAATGGTATGCTGGGAACAAAAAAGAGGGACGGGGAGCCGCACAAGGATGGAGAGAGAGAGAGAGAGAGAGAAATGGAGGGCAGCGAGGAGGAGGATGGGGAGATGGAGCAATAAATAAGAGGGGGAGGGAGCAGGGCTGAGAGATGGAAAGGACCGAGCAGGGTGACAGGAAGAGCAGAGAGGGACAGAGAGAAGGAGACACCCGCAGGCAGGAGACAGAGAGACGGAGGAGGGGGATTTTTTCCCCGGCAGGAAACTGGATAGAGGGAGACAGAGAGAAAACTGCAACAGGGGAATAAAGCGGAAGGAATTTAAAAAGGAAAAAAAAAAAAAAAAAAAAAAGGACGGGAAGCCGGACAGAGGCAGTCATAGAAAGAGAAATGAAAAAGCGACAAACACGGGCCAGAAATAAAAATCAGAGCACGTAAGACGGATGGAGGGAGAAATAGAAAGGAACGGGACAGAGAGGCCGGGAATTTTAAAAAATGTCAAGGGGAGCTCTGCAGAGGGAGATTCGAAAGAGTAAAGAAAAAGCGATGGGCTATGGGAAATGCAGGAAAGAAAAAAACGAGGCAGTGAACCAGGTAAATGGAGTCACAGAAATAAAATTTTAAAAGCAACATGGAACACGACAGGAAAGAATTAAAAACAAGGGAAAGGGAACCAGGTAAATGGAGACATAAAATTTAAAAAGCGACAGGGTAAGGAGAAGAGAAAAAACGCCCCAAACCAAAAAATAGGGAGAGCAAACCGGAGAAAAGACGAGCGAGAAAGAAACATTCAAAAGCGACGGGGTACGCAACAGGCGGGAAAGAATTAAAAAATAGGGATAGGGAGCTGGATAAAAGCAGACGTGGAAGGCAACGTGAAAACGCGAAGAGGTGCGGGACAGCCAGCAGAGGACTAAAGACAGGGCCAGCAAACTAGATTACCGGTGCATCTAGAAACAAAATTTTAAAAGCCAAGGGTTGAAGAGAGAGAAAAAAATAACAAAATAGAGACAGCGATCGAAATAAACAGAGGCACACGAAGAAAATTCATAAAGTGAAGCGCAGGCTGCGGGACAGACAGGAAAGAATTAACAAATCAACACATTGGATGGGATAGAATTAGATCGAGAAAAACTAAAAAGCCACCTCTCTTAGGAAAGACAAGAAGAAACTAAAAAAATAAAGAAAGGATGACAAAGAGAATGACACATACAAAGTAAATTGAAAAAGCAACGGGGTACACAACCTACTGAAAACTACTGAAAAATAAGGATAGGAAGCTTGACACAGGAAGAGGTAGAAAGAAAATTTCAAAAACTACTGGGTAGAGGACAAACAGGAGAAAATGTAAAAAAAAAAAAAAAACCAACCCCAAACGAGATAAAAGTATACATAGAAGCAAAACTTTCAAAGCCAAGGGACTAAGAGAGGCAAGCATTAAAAAAGTAGCAACAGCAAACTAAACAAAGACGGACAGAAATTGTAAAAAGCGACTAAGGCACTAAGGAAAGAGAAGAAATAATTAAAAAATAAAGACAGTAAACGGGATAAACTTAGAGAGAAAATCTTAAAAGCAATGGGGACTGAAGAAAGAACAAAAAAATGTTCAAATAGGGACGGTGAACTAAACCGGAGACGTAGAAAGAAAATCTAAAAAGCAACGGGACTGAGGAAAGACAAGAAATTAAAAATAAAGATAACGAAGGGACTACAAGTCAGCATAGAACTAACGTTAAAAAAGCGAGGGGCATTAGGGAAATAAAGGGCAAAATTAAAATATAGGGACAGTAAACTAAGAGAGATGTAGGAAAAAAGCCTTAAAAAGCAAGGGCACTAGCGAGAGAGAAGAAAAAAAGCTAAAGGAAAAGAAAGCAAAATAAAGACAGCAAACGGGGTGAAAGTAGAAAATTTAGCAAGCGATGGCGATTACGGAAACGAATGGAAGAAAAATTTAAAAATAGGGACAGCGAACTGAAACCGACGTAGAAAGAAAATTTGTAAAGCGCCGGCACTAAGGACAGATAAGTAGCAATTAAAGAAAGACACCAACCGGGATAAAATTAGACAGAAAACTGTAAAAGCACCAGGGATTACGGAAATAAGGAAAAAAGGAAATCATAGCGACACTGAACTAAAATGGAGAAGTAGAAAGAAAACTTAAAAGGCTATGGCCCTGAAGACAGACAAGAAATAATGAAAAATAAAGATATGGACGGGAAGAAGAGTAGGCATAGAAACTGCGTTTAAAAAGCGATGGGAGTTAGTGGGGAAAAAAGGCAAAAAATTCACTAGCGACAGCCAACTCCAACAGAGGTCGTAAGAAAAGTTTAAAAGCGACGGCACTAAGGAGAGAGAAGAAATAACTAAAAAATAAAGACAGCAAAATAAAGACAGCAAACGGGATCAAAGACGACAGACCATTTTAAAAGCAGTGGGGATTAAAGAACTAAGGAAAAAATTTTAAAATGGGGACGGCGAACTAAAGCGGAGACGTAGAGGCAAAATCTAAACAGCGGCGGCACGAAGGAAAGCCAAGAAAAAATAATTAAACACTAAAGACGGCAAACGAGAGAAAAGTAGGAAGTTTTGAAAGCAACGGGGACTAAGGAAATGAGGAAAAAATTTCAAAAAAGCGACGGTGAACTAAAACGAAGACGTAGAAAGAAAGTCTAAAAAGCGATGGAACAGAACAAAGAGAAGCAATACTGAAAAACAGCCAGCAAGGGGAATGAAAGTAGGCATAGGAAGAACATTTAAGAAGTGAGGGGGATTAGGGAAGTAAATGAAGTATTACAAAAAGTGGAACAGCGAACTAAAAGAGATGTAGAAAAAACCCCTTAAAAAGCGACGGCGTTAAGGAAAGACAAGAAAGAATTTTTTAAAAAAAAAAAAAGTAAAGGTAGGCAAATAAAGACCGCGAAGGGGATAAAAGTAGACAGAAAATTTAAAAAGCAATGGTGATTAAGGAAATAAAGACATGCTAAAGACAGCAAATAGGTTAAAGTAGATGTAGAAGCAGAAAGAAAGTGTAGAAGGGTCAGGGCACACGATAGCCAGGAAAGAATTAATAAACAGTGATACGCAGCTTGATAAAAGTAGACGTAGAAGGAAAAATTTACAAGGGATTGTGCACAGGACAGACAAGGAAAATGAAAAAAAATAGTGACGGTGAACGGAGAAATAGAAAGGAACCTTAGAAGCGACGGGGCACAGAAAAGAGAGGCATACATTACAAAATAAAGACAGTGAACTGGATGAAAGTAGACAGAGAAAGAAAATTGTAAAAGCGACCAGGTACGCGGCAGGTTTTCAAAATATTTAAATATTGAAAGTATTTTAAGGTATTTTTAAAAATTTAAAAAACTTAAAAATCAACAATAGGCAGCTTCATAAAAGTAGAAAGGGCGTCATGGTTTAACCCTGGCTGGCAAGTAAGCACCATACAGCTGGGATGGGGGGGAGAATTGGAAAGGTAAACATGAGAGAGACACTCTCGTGGGTTGATACAAAACAAGTTTAATAATTAAAAACAAATTTCAAAAAAACCAAACAAGCGATGCAAATGCAAACACATGCTCACCACTACCCGACCGATGCCCAGCCCGTCCCGAGCAGCGGTCCCCCCCACCCACCAACCTCCCCCCCCCCCCCCAGTTTTATTGCTGAGCACGACGTCATACGGTCTGGAATATCCCTTTGGTCAGCTGGGTCAGCCGTCCCGGCCGCGACCATTCCCAACCCCTCGTGTACGCCCAGCCCACTCGCTGGCAGGGCAGGGTGAGGAGCAGAGCAGCCCTTGACGCGGCGCAAGCGCTGCTCAGCAGTAACCGACACCTCCCGGTGCTATCAATGCTGTTTTCAGCACAAATCCAAAAACGTAGCCCAGTACCAGCTACCGTGAAGAAAACTAACTCTATCCCATCCGAAACCTGCACACACAGAAACAAAAATGTAAGAAGCTGTGGTACAGGAAACACAGGAAAAAATTCAAAAAATGGGGACGGAAAACTAGATAAAGAGAGACATAGAAAGAAAGTCTAAAAAGTGACGGGGTACGGGAGAGACCGGAAAACGGTTTAAAAATAGGGACAGCAAACATAATAAGTGTTGATATAGAAAGAAACTTTAATAGGCGATGGCATTAAGACAGAGAAGAACAAATTAAAAAAGAAGGCTAGGGTAAAAAAAAAAAATAGAGATGCACCTGGAAATAAAACGTTGAAAGTGACATGGCACACAACAGACAGGAATAAGTGAAAATATGTGGATAGGGAGTTCAATGAAAGTAGACATAGAATGAAAAGTGAAAAAGCAAGGGGTTCCAGACAGGCAGGAAAAATGTTAAAAATAAAGACAGCGACGTGGTTAAAGTAGACGCGGAAGGAAAATTTGAAAAGCAAGCAGGTAAAGGACAGGCGGGACAAAAATTAAAAATGGGTACAGAAAATGGGATAAAAGTTGACACAGCAAGAAAATTCAAAAAGCAAAGGCATTAAGGAAAGACAAGAAAAATCACTTAAAAATTGGGGTAGGGTGATGAGAGGGAGACCTAGGCAGAAAATCATAAAAGCAAAGGTATTAAGGAAAGACAAGAAAAAGCTACAAAATACGAATAGGGAGAAATATACAGAGAGACATAGCAAACTTCAAAAGCCATGGGGTACAGAGCAGACAGGAAACAAATAAAAAAGACAGACGGTGAATTGGTTAAAGTAGACATGGCAAGAAAAGTCTTAAAAGCGACAGGGTACAGGATAGACAGGAAGACATAACAAATAGGGACAGCACAGTGGATAAACTTTGACATAGAAAGAAAATTGGAAATGTGGTGGCTTTAAGGAAAGACAAGAACAAATTAAAAAGTGAGAACAGAGGCAAAAATAGGCACACGTAGCAGTAAAGGTAAGAAGCGAGGGGATACACTACGCGGGAAAGAATTCAAAAATAGGGATGGGGAGCTTGGTAAAAGCAGAGGTAGAAAGAAAACTGAAGAAGCGACAGGGTCCAGGATAGATGGGAGAGCATTAGAAAATACAGACGGTCAATGGATAAAAGTGGCCATAGAAACAAAATTTTAAACTGACGGAGTACAGTATAGACAGGAAAAAAAAAGAAAAAGGAAGGACAGGAAACTAAGTAAGTGGAGACCTAGAAAGAAGATTTGTAAAGCAACTGGGTACAGGACAGAGAGGGAGGAGTTAAAAAGAATCGGGACCCGAGTCAGAAAGACATTTTTAAAAGTGTCGGACTACAAGAAAAACAGGAAGGAACTGAGAAATAGGAAGAGGGATGAGAAGAGAAGGGAAGGAAACACTGAAAGAAAATTTAAAAGGTGACAGGGTATACGGAAGAAAGGGAGGAAATAAAATTTAGGGGAAGGGAGCCAGATAAAGGGAATTGTTGAAAAAGAAATTAAAGAGCCGTGGGGTACGAGAAATATAGGGGAGAATTAAAAAAAAAAAAAAAAAAAATATCAAGGAAGGGAGCCAGACAGAGGGAGACGTAGAAGGAATTTTAAAAAGCAATTGTGTACGAGAAAGATAGACAAGAATTAAAACATAGGGACAGGGAGATGGAGAGGGGACAAAGTAGAAAGGAAACCTAAACAGCGATCGAGGACAAGCAACACAGGAGTGTTAAAAAAAGCAGGGACAGGGAGATGGCTAGAAGGAACTGTAGTTAAAGAAAATTTTAAAAGCAACGGGGTATAAGAAACACAGGAAATAATGACAAAATAGCAACAGGGAGATGGCTAGAAGGAAACATGGAAAGAACATTTAAAAAGCGATGGGGCACAGGAGAGTGAGAGGAATTAAAAAATAGAGACAGGGTGTTGGAGAGAGGGAAACATAGAAGGAGAAATTAAAATGCAACGGGGTAGAAGGAACACAGGAAACGACGAAGAAGTAGGGAGAAGGAGCCCAGAGAGGAAAACGGAGGGAAAAAAAAAAAACCTGGATAGGTGAAGTGGTACAGGGCAGAGTTGGCAGAAGAGTAACAAGTTTTGGGGAGCTGGACAAGGTAGGTGGGCCGGCAGAGAGGGAGACAGAAGCAGGGACAGGCAGGGAGGTCAGGCAGAGATCTGGGGAAGGGCGGCAGAGATGGACCGGGCCGCACAGGAGAGAACGCGTGACTCACCACAGCTCCGGGCACTGGCAGGAGACCTTCACCGCCCCAACGCTTTTCTCTCTGCCTCAGCGGCAGGCGCCTCAATGCTCTTCTACCTCCAGGCTTCCCAGCGGCTCACCCATGCAGCCAGTGGAGGCACCGAGCTCCCAGCACTGCGTGCTGGTGGTGCGTTCTGTCAGGGACGGCTCGGCGAGCCCCTTCGTGGCTGCAGGGACTGGCTGTTCCTTGCTGGAGGCACCTGCCTGCAGGGCCCCCTTGGGTTCCCTCCTCCTCAGCCAGCTCCCCTTTGTCAGCTCCCTCAGGCAGGCGTGCCCTGGCAGCCCCCTTTACAGCTAGAGCCCCTTCACACAGCAGGGCCAGCCCCATCCTCAGCCTCACTGGCCACACCTGGGGCTGCCCCAGCTCCAGGCCCAGCTGGAGCCCATTGGCAACAGGGGCCCTGGCCAAAGCCCCCCAACACATCCCCCCCTCCCCAGCACCTGTCCACAGCCACAAGCTCTGCACCCAGGGGCTGCAAACACATCCAGGGGCACAGAGGAGGCAGGAACAGTTTATTCCTTAATGCACATTAGGAATGCTGGCAGTGAGCTGGCTCCAAGGCTCGGTGCCCAAAGGCAGCAGGCGAGAAGGAAAAGAGGGAAGAGGCAAGCAGGAGGAAGGACAGAGGGCGGTAGAGAAGAGGCGTGGGACAGGGAGCCAGAAAATGGTATGCTGGGAACAAAAAAGAGGGACGGGGAGCCGCACAAGGATGGAGAGAGAGAGAGAGAGAGAGAAATGGAGGGCAGTGAGGAGGAGGATGGGGAGATGGAGCAATAAATAAGAGGGGGAGGGAGCAGGGCTGAGAGATGGAAAGGACCGAGCAGGGTGACAGGAAGAGCAGAGAGGGACAGAGAGAAGGAGACACCCGCAGGCAGGAGACAGAGAGACGGAGGAGGGGGATTTTTTCCCCGGCAGGAAACTGGATAGAGGGAGACAGAGAGAAAACTGCAACAGGGGAATAAAGCGGAAGGAATTTAAAAAGGAAAAAAAAAAAAAAAAAAAAAGGACGGGAAGCCGGACAGAGGCAGTCATAGAAAGAGAAATGAAAAAGCGACAAACACGGGCCAGAAATAAAAATCAGAGCACGTAAGACGGATGGAGGGAGAAATAGAAAGGAACGGGACAGAGAGGCCGGGAATTTTAAAAATTGTCAAGGGGAGCTCTGCAGAGGGAGATTCGAAAGAGTAAAGAAAAAGCGATGGGCTATGGGAAATGCAGGAAAGAAAAAAACGAGGCAGTGAACCAGGTAAATGGAGTCACAGAAATAAAATTTTAAAAGCAACATGGAACACGACAGGAAAGAATTAAAAACAAGGGAAAGGGAACCAGGTAAATGGAGACATAAAATTTAAAAAGCGACAGGGTAAGGAGAAGAGAAAAAACGCCCCAAACCAAAAAATAGGGAGAGCAAACCGGAGAAAAGACGAGCGAGAAAGAAACATTCAAAAGCGACGGGGTACGCAACAGGCGGGAAAGAATTAAAAAATAGGGATAGGGAGCTGGATAAAAGCAGACGTGGAAGGCAACGTGAAAACGCGAAGAGGTGCGGGACAGCCAGCAGAGGACTAAAGACAGGGCCAGCAAACTAGATTACCGGTGCATCTAGAAACAAAATTTTAAAAGCCAAGGGTTGAAGAGAGAGAAAAAAATAACAAAATAGAGACAGCGATCGAAATAAACAGAGGCACACGAAGAAAATTCATAAAGTGAAGCGCAGGCTGCGGGACAGACAGGAAAGAATTAACAAATCAACACATTGGATGGGATAGAATTAGATCGAGAAAAACTAAAAAGCCACCTCTCTTAGGAAAGACAAGAAGAAACTAAAAAAATAAAGAAAGGATGACAAAGAGAATGACACATACAAAGTAAATTGAAAAAGCAACGGGGTACACAACCTACTGAAAACTACTGAAAAATAAGGATAGGAAGCTTGACACAGGAAGAGGTAGAAAGAAAATTTCAAAAACTACTGGGTAGAGGACAAACAGGAGAAAATGTAAAAAAAAAAAAACAAACCAACCCCAAACGAGATAAAAGTATACATAGAAGCAAAACTTTCAAAGCCAAGGGACTAAGAGAGGCAAGCATTAAAAAAGTAGCAACAGCAAACTAAACAAAGACGGACAGAAATTGTAAAAAGCGACTAAGGCACTAAGGAAAGAGAAGAAATAATTAAAAAATAAAGACAGTAAACGGGATAAACTTAGAGAGAAAATCTTAAAAGCAATGGGGACTGAAGAAAGAACAAAAAAATGTTCAAATAGGGACGGTGAACTAAACCGGAGACGTAGAAAGAAAATCTAAAAAGCAACGGGACTGAGGAAAGACAAGAAATTAAAAATAAAGATAACGAAGGGACTACAAGTCAGCATAGAACTAACGTTAAAAAAGCGAGGGGCATTAGGGAAATAAAGGGCAAAATTAAAATATAGGGACAGTAAACTAAGAGAGATGTAGGAAAAAAGCCTTAAAAAGCAAGGGCACTAGCGAGAGAGAAGAAAAAAAAATTAAAGGAAAAGAAAGCAAAATAAAGACAGCAAACGGGGTGAAAGTAGAAAATTTAGCAAGCGATGGCGATTACGGAAACGAATGGAAGAAAAATTTAAAAATAGGGACAGCGAACTGAAACCGACGTAGAAAGAAAATTTGTAAAGCGCCGGCACTAAGGACAGATAAGTAGCAATTAAAGAAAGACACCAACCGGGATAAAAATAGACAGAAAACTGTAAAAGCACCAGGGATTACGGAAATAAGGAAAAAAGGAAATCATAGCGACACTGAACTAAAATGGAGAAGTAGAAAGAAAACTTAAAAGGCTATGGCCCTGAAGACAGACAAGAAATAATGAAAAATAAAGATATGGACGGGAAGAAGAGTAGGCATAGAAACTGCGTTTAAAAAGCGATGGGAGTTAGTGGGGAAAAAAGGCAAAAAATTCACTAGCGACAGCCAACTCCAACAGAGGTCGTAAGAAAAGTTTAAAAGCGACGGCACTAAGGAGAGAGAAGAAATAACTAAAAAATAAAGACAGCAAAATAAAGACAGCAAACGGGATCAAAGACAGACCATTTTAAAAGCAGCGGGGATTAAAGAACTAAGGAAAAAATTTTAAAATGGGGACGGCGAACTAAAGCGGAGACGTAGAGGCAAAATCTAAACAGCGGCGGCACGAAGGAAAGCCAAGAAAAAATAATTAAACACTAAAGACGGCAAACGAGAGAAAAGTAGGAAGTTTTGAAAGCAACGGGGACTAAGGAAATGAGGAAAAAATTTCAAAAAAGCGACGGTGAACTAAAACGAAGACGTAGAAAGAAAGTCTAAAAAGCGATGGAACAGAACAAAGAGAAGCAATACTGAAAAACAGCCAGCAAGGGGAATGAAAGTAGGCATAGGAAGAACATTTAAGAAGTGAGGGGGATTAGGGAAGTAAATGAAGTATTACAAAAAGTGGAACAGCGAACTAAAAGAGATGTAGAAAAAACCCCTTAAAAAGCGACGGCGTTAAGGAAAGACAAGAAAGAATTTTTTTAAAAAAAAAAAAGTAAAGGTAGGCAAATAAAGACCGCGAAGGGGATAAAAGTAGACAGAAAATTTAAAAAGCAATGGTGATTAAGGAAATAAAGACATGCTAAAGACAGCAAATAGGTTAAAGTAGATGTAGAAGCAGAAAGAAAGTGTAAAAGGGTCAGGGCACACGATAGCCAGGAAAGAATTAATAAACAGTGATACGCAGCTTGATAAAAGTAGACGTAGAAGGAAAAATTTACAAGGGATTGTGCACAGGACAGACAAGGAAAATGAAAAAAAATAGTGACGGTGAACGGAGAAATAGAAAGGAACCTTAGAAGCGACGGGGCACAGAAAAGAGAGGCATACATTACAAAATAAAGACAGTGAACTGGATGAAAGTAGACAGAGAAAGAAAATTGTAAAAGCGACCAGGTACGCGGCAGGTTTTCAAAATATTTAAATATTGAAAGTATTTTAAGGTATTTTTAAAAATTTAAAAAACTTAAAAATCAACAATAGGCAGCTTCATAAAAGTAGAAAGGGCGTCATGGTTTAACCCTGGCTGGCAAGTAAGCACCATACAGCTGGGATGGGGGGGAGAATTGGAAAGGTAAACATGAGAGAGACACTCTCGTGGGTTGATACAAAACAAGTTTAATAATTAAAAACAAATTTCAAAAAAACCAAACAAGCGATGCAAATGCAAACACATGCTCACCACTACCCGACCGATGCCCAGCCCGTCCCGAGCAGCGGTCCCCCCCACCCACCAACCTCCCCCCCCCCCCCCAGTTTTATTGCTGAGCACGACGTCATACGGTCTGGAATATCCCTTTGGTCAGCTGGGTCAGCCGTCCCGGCCGCGACCATTCCCAACCCCTCGTGTACGCCCAGCCCACTCGCTGGCAGGGCAGGGTGAGGAGCAGAGCAGCCCTTGACGCGGCGCAAGCGCTGCTCAGCAGTAACCGACACCTCCCGGTGCTATCAATGCTGTTTTCAGCACAAATCCAAAAACGTAGCCCAGTACCAGCTACCGTGAAGAAAACTAACTCTATCCCATCCGAAACCTGCACACACAGAAACAAAAATGTAAGAAGCTGTGGTACAGGAAACACAGGAAAAAATTCAAAAAATGGGGACGGAAAACTAGATAAAGAGAGACATAGAAAGAAAGTCTAAAAAGTGACGGGGTACGGGAGAGACCGGAAAACGGTTTAAAAATAGGGACAGCAAACATAATAAGTGTTGATATAGAAAGAAACTTTAATAGGCGATGGCATTAAGACAGAGAAGAACAAATTAAAAAAGAAGGCTAGGGTAAAAAAAAAAAAATAGAGATGCACCTGGAAATAAAACGTTGAAAGTGACATGGCACACAACAGACAGGAATAAGTGAAAATATGTGGATAGGGAGTTCAATGAAAGTAGACATAGAATGAAAAGTGAAAAAGCAAGGGGTTCCAGACAGGCAGGAAAAATGTTAAAAATAAAGACAGCGACGTGGTTAAAGTAGACGCGGAAGGAAAATTTGAAAAGCAAGCAGGTAAAGGACAGGCGGGACAAAAATTAAAAATGGGTACAGAAAATGGGATAAAAGTTGACACAGCAAGAAAATTCAAAAAGCAAAGGCATTAAGGAAAGACAAGAAAAATCACTTAAAAATTGGGGTAGGGTGATGAGAGGGAGACCTAGGCAGAAAATCATAAAAGCAAAGGTATTAAGGAAAGACAAGAAAAAGCTACAAAATACGAATAGGGAGAAATATACAGAGAGACATAGCAAACTTCAAAAGCCATGGGGTACAGAGCAGACAGGAAACAAATAAAAAAGACAGACGGTGAATTGGTTAAAGTAGACATGGCAAGAAAAGTCTTAAAAGCGACAGGGTACAGGATAGACAGGAAGACATAACAAATAGGGACAGCACAGTGGATAAACTTTCACATAGAAAGAAAATGGGAAATGTGGTGGCTTTAAGGAAAGACAAGAACAAATTAAAAAGTGAGAACAGAGGCAAAAATAGGCACACGTAGCAGTAAAGGTAAGAAGCGAGGGGATACACTACGCGGGAAAGAATTCAAAAATAGGGATGGGGAGCTTGGTAAAAGCAGAGGTAGAAAGAAAACTGAAGAAGCGACAGGGTCCAGGATAGATGGGAGAGCATTAGAAAATACAGACGGTCAATGGATAAAAGTGGCCATAGAAACAAAATTTTAAACTGACGGAGTACAGTATAGACAGGAAAAAAAAAGAAAAAGGAAGGACAGGAAACTAAGTAAGTGGAGACCTAGAAAGAAGATTTGTAAAGCAACTGGGTACAGGACAGAGAGGGAGGAGTTAAAAAGAATCGGGACCCAAGTCAGATAGAGGGAGACAGAAAGACATTTTTAAAAGTGTCGGACTACAAGAAAAACAGGAAGGAACTGAGAAATAGGAAGAGGGATGAGAAGAGAAGGGAAGGAAACACTGAAAGAAAATTTAAAAGGTGACAGGGTATACGGAAGAAAGGGAGGAAATAAAATTTAGGGGAAGGGAGCCAGATAAAGGGAATTGTTGAAAGAGAAATTAAAGAGCCGTGGGGTACGAGAAATATAGGGGAGAATTAAAAAAAAAAAAAAAAAAAATATCAAGGAAGGGAGCCAGACAGAGGGAGACGTAGAAGGAATTTTAAAAAGCAATTGTGTACGAGAAAGATAGACAAGAATTAAAACATAGGGACAGGGAGATGGAGAGGGGACAAAGTAGAAAGGAAACCTAAACAGCGATCGAGGACAAGCAACACAGGAGTGTTAAAAAAAGCAGGGACAGGGAGATGGCTAGAAGGAACTGTAGTTAAAGAAAATTTTAAAAGCAACGGGGTATAAGAAACACAGGAAATAATGACAAAATAGCAACAGGGAGATGGCTAGAAGGAAACATGGAAAGAACATTTAAAAAGCGATGGGGCACAGGAGAGTGAGAGGAATTAAAAAATAGAGACAGGGTGTTGGAGAGAGGGAAACATAGAAGGAGAAATTAAAATGCAACGGGGTAGAAGGAACACAGGAAACGACGAAGAAGTAGGGAGAAGGAGCCCAGAGAGGAAAACGGAGGGAAAAAAAAAAAACCTGGATAGGTGAAGTGGTACAGGGCAGAGTTGGCAGAAGAGTAACAAGTTTTGGGGAGCTGGACAAGGTAGGTGGGCCGGCAGAGAGGGAGACAGAAGCAGGGACAGGCAGGGAGGTCAGGCAGAGATCTGGGGAAGGGCGGCAGAGATGGACCGGGCCGCACAGGAGAGAACGCGTGACTCACCACAGCTCCGGGCACTGGCAGGAGACCTTCACCGCCCCAACGCTTTTCTCTCTGCCTCAGCGGCAGGCGCCTCAATGCTCTTCTACCTCCAGGCTTCCCAGCGGCTCACCCATGCAGCCAGTGGAGGCACCGAGCTCCCAGCACTGCGTGCTGGTGGTGCGTTCTGTCAGGGACGGCTCGGCGAGCCCCTTCGTGGCTGCAGGGACTGGCTGTTCCTTGCTGGAGGCACCTGCCTGCAGGGCCCCCTTGGGTTCCCTCCTCCTCAGCCAGCTCCCCTTTGTCAGCTCCCTCAGGCAGGCGTGCCCTGGCAGCCCCCTTTACAGCTAGAGCCCCTTCACACAGCAGGGCCAGCCCCATCCTCAGCCTCACTGGCCACACCTGGGGCTGCCCCAGCTCCAGGCCCAGCTGGAGCCCATTGGCAACAGGGGCCCTGGCCAAAGCCCCCCAACACATCCCCCCCTCCCCAGCACCTGTCCACAGCCACAAGCTCTGCACCCAGGGGCTGCAAACACATCCAGGGGCACAGAGGAGGCAGGAACAGTTTATTCCTTAATGCACATTAGGAATGCTGGCAGTGAGCTGGCTCCAAGGCTCGGTGCCCAAAGGCAGCAGGCGAGAAGGAAAAGAGGGAAGAGGCAAGCAGGAGGAAGGACAGAGGGCGGTAGAGAAGAGGCGTGGGACAGGGAGCCAGAAAATGGTATGCTGGGAACAAAAAAGAGGGACGGGGAGCCGCACAAGGATGGAGAGAGAGAGAGAGAGAAATGGAGGGCAGCGAGGAGGAGGATGGGGAGATGGAGCAATAAATAAGAGGGGGAGGGAGCAGGGCTGAGAGATGGAAAGGACCGAGCAGGGTGACAGGAAGAGCAGAGAGGGACAGAGAGAAGGAGACACCCGCAGGCAGGAGACAGAGAGACGGAGGAGGGGGATTTTTTCCCCGGCAGGAAACTGGATAGAGGGAGACAGAGAGAAAACTGCAACAGGGGAATAAAGCGGAAGGAATTTAAAAAGGAAAAAAAAAAAAAAAAAAAATATGGACGGGAAGCCGGACAGAGGCAGTCATAGAAAGAGAAATGAAAAAGCGACAAACACGGGCCAGAAATAAAAATCAGAGCACGTAAGACGGATGGAGGGAGAAATAGAAAGGAACGGGACAGAGAGGCCGGGAATTTTAAAAAATGTCAAGGGGAGCTCTGCAGAGGGAGATTCGAAAGAGTAAAGAAAAAGCGATGGGCTATGGGAAATGCAGGAAAGAAAAAAACGAGGCAGTGAACCAGGTAAATGGAGTCACAGAAATAAAATTTTAAAAGCAACATGGAACACGACAGGAAAGAATTAAAAACAAGGGAAAGGGAACCAGGTAAATGGAGACATAAAATTTAAAAAGCGACAGGGTAAGGAGAAGAGAAAAAACGCCCCAAACCAAAAAATAGGGAGAGCAAACCGGAGAAAAGACGAGCGAGAAAGAAACATTCAAAAGCGACGGGGTACGCAACAGGCGGGAAAGAATTAAAAAATAGGGATAGGGAGCTGGATAAAAGCAGACGTGGAAGGCAACGTGAAAACGCGAAGAGGTGCGGGACAGCCAGCAGAGGACTAAAGACAGGGCCAGCAAACTAGATTACCGGTGCATCTAGAAACAAAATTTTAAAAGCCAAGGGTTGAAGAGAGAGAAAAAAATAACAAAATAGAGACAGCGATCGAAATAAACAGAGGCACACGAAGAAAATTCATAAAGTGAAGCGCAGGCTGCGGGACAGACAGGAAAGAATTAACAAATCAACACATTGGATGGGATAGAATTAGATCGAGAAAAACTAAAAAGCCACCTCTATTAGGAAAGACAAGAAGAAACTAAAAAAATAAAGAAAGGATGACAAAGAGAATGACACATACAAAGTAAATTGAAAAAGCAACGGGGTACACAACCTACTGAAAACTACTGAAAAATAAGGATAGGAAGCTTGACACAGGAAGAGGTAGAAAGAAAATTTCAAAAACTACTGGGTAGAGGACAAACAGGAGAAAATGTAAAAAAAAAAAAACAAACCAACCCCAAACGAGATAAAAGTATACATAGAAGCAAAACTTTCAAAGCCAAGGGACTAAGAGAGGCAAGCATTAAAAAAGTAGCAACAGCAAACTAAACAAAGACGGACAGAAATTGTAAAAAGCGACTAAGGCACTAAGGAAAGAGAAGAAATAATTAAAAAATAAAGACAGTAAACGGGATAAACTTAGAGAGAAAATCTTAAAAGCAATGGGGACTGAAGAAAGAACAAAAAAATGTTCAAATAGGGACGGTGAACTAAACCGGAGACGTAGAAAGAAAATCTAAAAAGCAACGGGACTGAGGAAAGACAAGAAATTAAAAATAAAGATAACGAAGGGAATACAAGTCAGCATAGAACTAACGTTAAAAAAGCGAGGGGCATTAGGGAAATAAAGGGCAAAATTAAAATATAGGGACAGTAAACTAAGAGAGATGTAGGAAAAAAGCCTTAAAAAGCAAGGGCACTAGCGAGAGAGAAGAAAAAAAGCTAAAGGAAAAGAAAGCAAAATAAAGACAGCAAACGGGGTGAAAGTAGAAAATTTAGCAAGCGATGGCGATTACGGAAACGAATGGAAGAAAAATTTAAAAATAGGGACAGCGAACTGAAACCGACGTAGAAAGAAAATTTGTAAAGCGCCGGCACTAAGGACAGATAAGTAGCAATTAAAGAAAGACACCAACCGGGATAAAATTAGACAGAAAACTGTAAAAGCACCAGGGATTACGGAAATAAGGAAAAAGGGAAATCATAGCGACACTGAACTAAAATGGAGAAGTAGAAAGAAAACTTAAAAGGCTATGGCCCTGAAGACAGACAAGAAATAATGAAAAATAAAGATATGGACGGGAAGAAGAGTAGGCATAGAAACTGCGTTTAAAAAGCGATGGGAGTTAGTGGGGAAAAAAGGCAAAAAATTCACTAGCGACAGCCAACTCCAACAGAGGTCGTAAGAAAAGTTTAAAAGCGACGGCACTAAGGAGAGAGAAGAAATAACTAAAAAATAAAGACAGCAAAATAAAGACAGCAAACGGGATCAAAGACGACAGACCATTTTAAAAGCAGCGGGGATTAAAGAACTAAGGAAAAAATTTTAAAATGGGGACGGCGAACTAAAGCGGAGACGTAGAGGCAAAATCTAAACAGCGGCGGCACGAAGGAAAGCCAAGAAAAAATAATTAAACACTAAAGACGGCAAACGAGAGAAAAGTAGGAAGTTTTGAAAGCAACGGGGACTAAGGAAATGAGGAAAAAATTTCAAAAAAGCGACGGTGAACTAAAACGAAGACGTAGAAAGAAAGTCTAAAAAGCGATGGAACAGAACAAAGAGAAGCAATACTGAAAAACAGCCAGCAAGGGGAATGAAAGTAGGCATAGGAAGAACATTTAAGAAGTGAGGGGGATTAGGGAAGTAAATGAAGTATTACAAAAAGTGGAACAGCGAACTAAAAGAGATGTAGAAAAAACCCCTTAAAAAGCGACGGCGTTAAGGAAAGACAAGAAAGAATTTTTAAAAAAAAAAAAAAAGTAAAGGTAGGCAAATAAAGACCGCGAAGGGGATAAAAGTAGACAGAAAATTTAAAAAGCAATGGTGATTAAGGAAATAAAGACATGCTAAAGACAGCAAATAGGTTAAAGTAGATGTAGAAGCAGAAAGAAAGTGTAAAAGGGTCAGGGCACACGATAGCCAGGAAAGAATTAATAAACAGTGATACGCAGCTTGATAAAAGTAGACGTAGAAGGAAAAATTTACAAGGGATTGTGCACAGGACAGACAAGGAAAATGAAAAAAAATAGTGACGGTGAACGGAGAAATAGAAAGGAACCTTAGAAGCGACGGGGCACAGAAAAGAGAGGCATACATTACAAAATAAAGACAGTGAACTGGATGAAAGTAGACAGAGAAAGAAAATTGTAAAAGCGACCAGGTACGCGGCAGGTTTTCAAAATATTTAAATATTGAAAGTATTTTAAGGTATTTTTAAAAATTTAAAAAACTTAAAAATCAACAATAGGCAGCTTCATAAAAGTAGAAAGGGCGTCATGGTTTAACCCTGGCTGGCAAGTAAGCACCATACAGCTGGGATGGGGGGGAGAATTGGAAAGGTAAACATGAGAGAGACACTCTCGTGGGTTGATACAAAACAAGTTTAATAATTAAAAACAAATTTCAAAAAAACCAAACAAGCGATGCAAATGCAAACACATGCTCACCACTACCCGACCGATGCCCAGCCCGTCCCGAGCAGCGGTCCCCCCCACCCACCAACCTCCCCCCCCCCCCCCAGTTTTATTGCTGAGCACGACGTCATACGGTCTGGAATATCCCTTTGGTCAGCTGGGTCAGCCGTCCCGGCCGCGACCATTCCCAACCCCTCGTGTACGCCCAGCCCACTCGCTGGCAGGGCAGGGTGAGGAGCAGAGCAGCCCTTGACGCGGCGCAAGCGCTGCTCAGCAGTAACCGACACCTCCCGGTGCTATCAATGCTGTTTTCAGCACAAATCCAAAAACGTAGCCCAGTACCAGCTACCGTGAAGAAAACTAACTCTATCCCATCCGAAACCTGCACACACAGAAACAAAAATGTAAGAAGCTGTGGTACAGGAAACACAGGAAAAAATTCAAAAAATGGGGACGGAAAACTAGATAAAGAGAGACAGAGAAAGAAAGTCTAAAAAGTGACGGGGTACGGGAGAGACCGGAAAACGGTTTAACAATAGGGACAGCAAACATAATAAGTGTTGATATAGAAAGAAACTTTAATAGGCGATGGCATTAAGACAGAGAAGAACAAATTAAAAAAGAAGGCTAGGGTAAAAAAAAAAAATAGAGATGCACCTGGAAATAAAACGTTGAAAGTGACATGGCACACAACAGACAGGAATAAGTGAAAATATGTGGATAGGGAGTTCAATGAAAGTAGACATAGAATGAAAAGTGAAAAAGCAAGGGGTTCCAGACAGGCAGGAAAAATGTTAAAAATAAAGACAGCGACGTGGTTAAAGTAGACGCGGAAGGAAAATTTGAAAAGCAAGCAGGTAAAGGACAGGCGGGACAAAAATTAAAAATGGGTACAGAAAATGGGATAAAAGTTGACACAGCAAGAAAATTCAAAAAGCAAAGGCATTAAGGAAAGACAAGAAAAATCACTTAAAAATTGGGGTAGGGTGATGAGAGGGAGACCTAGGCAGAAAATCATAAAAGCAAAGGTATTAAGGAAAGACAAGAAAAAGCTACAAAATACGAATAGGGAGAAATATACAGAGAGACATAGCAAACTTCAAAAGCCATGGGGTACAGAGCAGACAGGAAACAAATAAAAAAGACAGACGGTGAATTGGTTAAAGTAGACATGGCAAGAAAAGTCTTAAAAGCGACAGGGTACAGGATAGACAGGAAGACATAACAAATAGGGACAGCACAGTGGATAAACTTTCACATAGAAAGAAAATGGGAAATGTGGTGGCTTTAAGGAAAGACAAGAACAAATTAAAAAGTGAGAACAGAGGCAAAAATAGGCACACGTAGCAGTAAAGGTAAGAAGCGAGGGGATACACTACGCGGGAAAGAATTCAAAAATAGGGATGGGGAGCTTGGTAAAAGCAGAGGTAGAAAGAAAACTGAAGAAGCGACAGGGTCCAGGATAGATGGGAGAGCATTAGAAAATACAGACGGTCAATGGATAAAAGTGGCCATAGAAACAAAATTTTAAACTGACGGAGTACAGTATAGACAGGAAAAAAAAAGAAAAAGGAAGGACAGGAAACTAAGTAAGTGGAGACCTAGAAAGAAGATTTGTAAAGCAACTGGGTACAGGACAGAGAGGGAGGAGTTAAAAAGAATCGGGACCCGAGTCAGATAGAGGGAGACAGAAAGACATTTTTAAAAGTGTCGGACTACAAGAAAAACAGGAAGGAACTGAAAAATAGGAAGAGGGATGAGAAGAGAAGGGAAGGAAACACTGAAAGAAAATTTAAAAGGTGACAGGGTATACGGAAGAAAGGGAGGAAATAAAATTTAGGGGAAGGGAGCCAGATAAAGGGAATTGTTGAAAGAGAAATTAAAGAGCCGTGGGGTACGAGAAATATAGGGGAGAATTAAAAAAAAAAAAAAAAAAAAAATCAAGGAAGGGAGCCAGACAGAGGGAGACGTAGAAGGAATTTTAAAAAGCAATTGTGTACGAGAAAGATAGACAAGAATTAAAACATAGGGACAGGGAGATGGAGAGGGGACAAAGTAGAAAGGAAACCTAAACAGCGATCGAGGACAAGCAACACAGGAGTGTTAAAAAAAGCAGGGACAGGGAGATGGCTAGAAGGAACTGTAGTTAAAGAAAATTTTAAAAGCAACGGGGTATAAGAAACACAGGAAATAATGACAAAATAGCAACAGGGAGATGGCTAGAAGGAAACATGGAAAGAACATTTAAAAAGCGATGGGGCACAGGAGAGTGAGAGGAATTAAAAAATAGAGACAGGGTGTTGGAGAGAGGGAAACATAGAAGGAGAAATTAAAATGCAACGGGGTAGAAGGAACACAGGAAACGACGAAGAAGTAGGGAGAAGGAGCCCAGAGAGGAAAACGGAGGGAAAAAAAAAAAACCTGGATAGGTGAAGTGGTACAGGGCAGAGTTGGCAGAAGAGTAACAAGTTTTGGGGAGCTGGACAAGGTAGGTGGGCCGGCAGAGAGGGAGACAGAAGCAGGGACAGGCAGGGAGGTCAGGCAGAGATCTGGGGAAGGGCGGCAGAGATGGACCGGGCCGCACAGGAGAGAACGCGTGACTCACCACAGCTCCGGGCACTGGCAGGAGACCTTCACCGCCCCAACGCTTTTCTCTCTGCCTCAGCGGCAGGCGCCTCAATGCTCTTCTACCTCCAGGCTTCCCAGCGGCTCACCCATGCAGCCAGTGGAGGCACCGAGCTCCCAGCACTGCGTGCTGGTGGTGCGTTCTGTCAGGGACGGCTCGGCGAGCCCCTTCGTGGCTGCAGGGACTGGCTGTTCCTTGCTGGAGGCACCTGCCTGCAGGGCCCCCTTGGGTTCCCTCCTCCTCAGCCAGCTCCCCTTTGTCAGCTCCCTCAGGCAGGCGTGCCCTGGCAGCCCCCTTTACAGCTAGAGCCCCTTCACACAGCAGGGCCAGCCCCATCCTCAGCCTCACTGGCCACACCTGGGGCTGCCCCAGCTCCAGGCCCAGCTGGAGCCCATTGGCAACAGGGGCCCTGGCCAAAGCCCCCCAACACATCCCCCCCTCCCCAGCACCTGTCCACAGCCACAAGCTCTGCACCCAGGGGCTGCAAACACATCCAGGGGCACAGAGGAGGCAGGAACAGTTTATTCCTTAATGCACATTAGGAATGCTGGCAGTGAGCTGGCTCCAAGGCTCGGTGCCCAAAGGCAGCAGGCGAGAAGGAAAAGAGGGAAGAGGCAAGCAGGAGGAAGGACAGAGGGCGGTAGAGAAGAGGCGTGGGACAGGGAGCCAGAAAATGGTATGCTGGGAACAAAAAAGAGGGACGGGGAGCCGCACAAGGATGGAGAGAGAGAGAGAGAGAAATGGAGGGCAGCGAGGAGGAGGATGGGGAGATGGAGCAATAAATAAGAGGGGGAGGGAGCAGGGCTGAGAGATGGAAAGGACCGAGCAGGGTGACAGGAAGAGCAGAGAGGGACAGAGAGAAGGAGACACCCGCAGGCAGGAGACAGAGAGACGGAGGAGGGGGATTTTTTCCCCGGCAGGAAACTGGATAGAGGGAGACAGAGAGAAAACTGCAACAGGGGAATAAAGCGGAAGGAATTTAAAAAGGAAAAAAAAAAAAAAAAAAAATATGGACGGGAAGCCGGACAGAGGCAGTCATAGAAAGAGAAATGAAAAAGCGACAAACACGGGCCAGAAATAAAAATCAGAGCACGTAAGACGGATGGAGGGAGAAATAGAAAGGAACGGGACAGAGAGGCCGGGAATTTTAAAAAATGTCAAGGGGAGCTCTGCAGAGGGAGATTCGAAAGAGTAAAGAAAAAGCGATGGGCTATGGGAAATGCAGGAAAGAAAAAAACGAGGCAGTGAACCAGGTAAATGGAGTCACAGAAATAAAATTTTAAAAGCAACATGGAACACGACAGGAAAGAATTAAAAACAAGGGAAAGGGAACCAGGTAAATGGAGACATAAAATTTAAAAAGCGACAGGGTAAGGAGAAGAGAAAAAACGCCCCAAACCAAAAAATAGGGAGAGCAAACCGGAGAAAAGACGAGCGAGAAAGAAACATTCAAAAGCGACGGGGTACGCAACAGGCGGGAAAGAATTAAAAAATAGGGATAGGGAGCTGGATAAAAGCAGACGTGGAAGGCAACGTGAAAACGCGAAGAGGTGCGGGACAGCCAGCAGAGGACTAAAGACAGGGCCAGCAAACTAGATTACCGGTGCATCTAGAAACAAAATTTTAAAAGCCAAGGGTTGAAGAGAGAGAAAAAAATAACAAAATAGAGACAGCGATCGAAATAAACAGAGGCACACGAAGAAAATTCATAAAGTGAAGCGCAGGCTGCGGGACAGACAGGAAAGAATTAACAAATCAACACATTGGATGGGATAGAATTAGATCGAGAAAAACTAAAAAGCCACCTCTATTAGGAAAGACAAGAAGAAACTAAAAAAATAAAGAAAGGATGACAAAGAGAATGACACATACAAAGTAAATTGAAAAAGCAACGGGGTACACAACCTACTGAAAACTACTGAAAAATAAGGATAGGAAGCTTGACACAGGAAGAGGTAGAAAGAAAATTTCAAAAACTACTGGGTAGAGGACAAACAGGAGAAAATGTAAAAAAAAAAAAACAAACCAACCCCAAACGAGATAAAAGTATACATAGAAGCAAAACTTTCAAAGCCAAGGGACTAAGAGAGGCAAGCATTAAAAAAGTAGCAACAGCAAACTAAACAAAGACGGACAGAAATTGTAAAAAGCGACTAAGGCACTAAGGAAAGAGAAGAAATAATTAAAAAATAAAGACAGTAAACGGGATAAACTTAGAGAGAAAATCTTAAAAGCAATGGGGACTGAAGAAAGAACAAAAAAATGTTCAAATAGGGACGGTGAACTAAACCGGAGACGTAGAAAGAAAATCTAAAAAGCAACGGGACTGAGGAAAGACAAGAAATTAAAAATAAAGATAACGAAGGGAATACAAGTCAGCATAGAACTAACGTTAAAAAAGCGAGGGGCATTAGGGAAATAAAGGGCAAAATTAAAATATAGGGACAGTAAACTAAGAGAGATGTAGGAAAAAAGCCTTAAAAAGCAAGGGCACTAGCGAGAGAGAAGAAAAAAAGCTAAAGGAAAAGAAAGCAAAATAAAGACAGCAAACGGGGTGAAAGTAGAAAATTTAGCAAGCGATGGCGATTACGGAAACGAATGGAAGAAAAATTTAAAAATAGGGACAGCGAACTGAAACCGACGTAGAAAGAAAATTTGTAAAGCGCCGGCACTAAGGACAGATAAGTAGCAATTAAAGAAAGACACCAACCGGGATAAAATTAGACAGAAAACTGTAAAAGCACCAGGGATTACGGAAATAAGGAAAAAGGGAAATCATAGCGACACTGAACTAAAATGGAGAAGTAGAAAGAAAACTTAAAAGGCTATGGCCCTGAAGACAGACAAGAAATAATGAAAAATAAAGATATGGACGGGAAGAAGAGTAGGCATAGAAACTGCGTTTAAAAAGCGATGGGAGTTAGTGGGGAAAAAAGGCAAAAAATTCACTAGCGACAGCCAACTCCAACAGAGGTCGTAAGAAAAGTTTAAAAGCGACGGCACTAAGGAGAGAGAAGAAATAACTAAAAAATAAAGACAGCAAAATAAAGACAGCAAACGGGATCAAAGACGACAGACCATTTTAAAAGCAGCGGGGATTAAAGAACTAAGGAAAAAATTTTAAAATGGGGACGGCGAACTAAAGCGGAGACGTAGAGGCAAAATCTAAACAGCGGCGGCACGAAGGAAAGCCAAGAAAAAATAATTAAACACTAAAGACGGCAAACGAGAGAAAAGTAGGAAGTTTTGAAAGCAACGGGGACTAAGGAAATGAGGAAAAAATTTCAAAAAAGCGACGGTGAACTAAAACGAAGACGTAGAAAGAAAGTCTAAAAAGCGATGGAACAGAACAAAGAGAAGCAATACTGAAAAACAGCCAGCAAGGGGAATGAAAGTAGGCATAGGAAGAACATTTAAGAAGTGAGGGGGATTAGGGAAGTAAATGAAGTATTACAAAAAGTGGAACAGCGAACTAAAAGAGATGTAGAAAAAACCCCTTAAAAAGCGACGGCGTTAAGGAAAGACAAGAAAGAATTTTTAAAAAAAAAAAAAAAGTAAAGGTAGGCAAATAAAGACCGCGAAGGGGATAAAAGTAGACAGAAAATTTAAAAAGCAATGGTGATTAAGGAAATAAAGACATGCTAAAGACAGCAAATAGGTTAAAGTAGATGTAGAAGCAGAAAGAAAGTGTAAAAGGGTCAGGGCACACGATAGCCAGGAAAGAATTAATAAACAGTGATACGCAGCTTGATAAAAGTAGACGTAGAAGGAAAAATTTACAAGGGATTGTGCACAGGACAGACAAGGAAAATGAAAAAAAATAGTGACGGTGAACGGAGAAATAGAAAGGAACCTTAGAAGCGACGGGGCACAGAAAAGAGAGGCATACATTACAAAATAAAGACAGTGAACTGGATGAAAGTAGACAGAGAAAGAAAATTGTAAAAGCGACCAGGTACGCGGCAGGTTTTCAAAATATTTAAATATTGAAAGTATTTTAAGGTATTTTTAAAAATTTAAAAAACTTAAAAATCAACAATAGGCAGCTTCATAAAAGTAGAAAGGGCGTCATGGTTTAACCCTGGCTGGCAAGTAAGCACCATACAGCTGGGATGGGGGGGAGAATTGGAAAGGTAAACATGAGAGAGACACTCTCGTGGGTTGATACAAAACAAGTTTAATAATTAAAAACAAATTTCAAAAAAACCAAACAAGCGATGCAAATGCAAACACATGCTCACCACTACCCGACCGATGCCCAGCCCGTCCCGAGCAGCGGTCCCCCCCACCCACCAACCTCCCCCCCCCCCCCCAGTTTTATTGCTGAGCACGACGTCATACGGTCTGGAATATCCCTTTGGTCAGCTGGGTCAGCCGTCCCGGCCGCGACCATTCCCAACCCCTCGTGTACGCCCAGCCCACTCGCTGGCAGGGCAGGGTGAGGAGCAGAGCAGCCCTTGACGCGGCGCAAGCGCTGCTCAGCAGTAACCGACACCTCCCGGTGCTATCAATGCTGTTTTCAGCACAAATCCAAAAACGTAGCCCAGTACCAGCTACCGTGAAGAAAACTAACTCTATCCCATCCGAAACCTGCACACACAGAAACAAAAATGTAAGAAGCTGTGGTACAGGAAACACAGGAAAAAATTCAAAAAATGGGGACGGAAAACTAGATAAAGAGAGACAGAGAAAGAAAGTCTAAAAAGTGACGGGGTACGGGAGAGACCGGAAAACGGTTTAACAATAGGGACAGCAAACATAATAAGTGTTGATATAGAAAGAAACTTTAATAGGCGATGGCATTAAGACAGAGAAGAACAAATTAAAAAAGAAGGCTAGGGTAAAAAAAAAAAATAGAGATGCACCTGGAAATAAAACGTTGAAAGTGACATGGCACACAACAGACAGGAATAAGTGAAAATATGTGGATAGGGAGTTCAATGAAAGTAGACATAGAATGAAAAGTGAAAAAGCAAGGGGTTCCAGACAGGCAGGAAAAATGTTAAAAATAAAGACAGCGACGTGGTTAAAGTAGACGCGGAAGGAAAATTTGAAAAGCAAGCAGGTAAAGGACAGGCGGGACAAAAATTAAAAATGGGTACAGAAAATGGGATAAAAGTTGACACAGCAAGAAAATTCAAAAAGCAAAGGCATTAAGGAAAGACAAGAAAAATCACTTAAAAATTGGGGTAGGGTGATGAGAGGGAGACCTAGGCAGAAAATCATAAAAGCAAAGGTATTAAGGAAAGACAAGAAAAAGCTACAAAATACGAATAGGGAGAAATATACAGAGAGACATAGCAAACTTCAAAAGCCATGGGGTACAGAGCAGACAGGAAACAAATAAAAAAGACAGACGGTGAATTGGTTAAAGTAGACATGGCAAGAAAAGTCTTAAAAGCGACAGGGTACAGGATAGACAGGAAGACATAACAAATAGGGACAGCACAGTGGATAAACTTTCACATAGAAAGAAAATGGGAAATGTGGTGGCTTTAAGGAAAGACAAGAACAAATTAAAAAGTGAGAACAGAGGCAAAAATAGGCACACGTAGCAGTAAAGGTAAGAAGCGAGGGGATACACTACGCGGGAAAGAATTCAAAAATAGGGATGGGGAGCTTGGTAAAAGCAGAGGTAGAAAGAAAACTGAAGAAGCGACAGGGTCCAGGATAGATGGGAGAGCATTAGAAAATACAGACGGTCAATGGATAAAAGTGGCCATAGAAACAAAATTTTAAACTGACGGAGTACAGTATAGACAGGAAAAAAAAAGAAAAAGGAAGGACAGGAAACTAAGTAAGTGGAGACCTAGAAAGAAGATTTGTAAAGCAACTGGGTACAGGACAGAGAGGGAGGAGTTAAAAAGAATCGGGACCCGAGTCAGATAGAGGGAGACAGAAAGACATTTTTAAAAGTGTCGGACTACAAGAAAAACAGGAAGGAACTGAAAAATAGGAAGAGGGATGAGAAGAGAAGGGAAGGAAACACTGAAAGAAAATTTAAAAGGTGACAGGGTATACGGAAGAAAGGGAGGAAATAAAATTTAGGGGAAGGGAGCCAGATAAAGGGAATTGTTGAAAGAGAAATTAAAGAGCCGTGGGGTACGAGAAATATAGGGGAGAATTAAAAAAAAAAAAAAAAAAAAAATCAAGGAAGGGAGCCAGACAGAGGGAGACGTAGAAGGAATTTTAAAAAGCAATTGTGTACGAGAAAGATAGACAAGAATTAAAACATAGGGACAGGGAGATGGAGAGGGGACAAAGTAGAAAGGAAACCTAAACAGCGATCGAGGACAAGCAACACAGGAGTGTTAAAAAAAGCAGGGACAGGGAGATGGCTAGAAGGAACTGTAGTTAAAGAAAATTTTAAAAGCAACGGGGTATAAGAAACACAGGAAATAATGACAAAATAGCAACAGGGAGATGGCTAGAAGGAAACATGGAAAGAACATTTAAAAAGCGATGGGGCACAGGAGAGTGAGAGGAATTAAAAAATAGAGACAGGGTGTTGGAGAGAGGGAAACATAGAAGGAGAAATTAAAATGCAACGGGGTAGAAGGAACACAGGAAACGACGAAGAAGTAGGGAGAAGGAGCCCAGAGAGGAAAACGGAGGGAAAAAAAAAAAACCTGGATAGGTGAAGTGGTACAGGGCAGAGTTGGCAGAAGAGTAACAAGTTTTGGGGAGCTGGACAAGGTAGGTGGGCCGGCAGAGAGGGAGACAGAAGCAGGGACAGGCAGGGAGGTCAGGCAGAGATCTGGGGAAGGGCGGCAGAGATGGACCGGGCCGCACAGGAGAGAACGCGTGACTCACCACAGCTCCGGGCACTGGCAGGAGACCTTCACCGCCCCAACGCTTTTCTCTCTGCCTCAGCGGCAGGCGCCTCAATGCTCTTCTACCTCCAGGCTTCCCAGCGGCTCACCCATGCAGCCAGTGGAGGCACCGAGCTCCCAGCACTGCGTGCTGGTGGTGCGTTCTGTCAGGGACGGCTCGGCGAGCCCCTTCGTGGCTGCAGGGACTGGCCGTTCCTTGCTGGAGGCACCTGCCTGCAGGGCCCCCTTGGGTTCCCTCCTCCTCAGCCAGCTCCCCTTTGTCAGCTCCCTCAGGCAGGCGTGCCCTGGCAGCCCCCTTTACAGCTAGAGCCCCTTCACACAGCAGGGCCAGCCCCATCCTCAGCCTCACTGGCCACACCTGGGGCTGCCCCAGCTCCAGGCCCAGCTGGAGCCCATTGGCAACAGGGGCCCTGGCCAAAGCCCCCCAACACATCCCCCCCTCCCCAGCACCTGTCCACAGCCACAAGCTCTGCACCCAGGGGCTGCAAACACATCCAGGGGCACAGAGGAGGCAGGAACAGTTTATTCCTTAATGCACATTAGGAATGCCGGCAGTGAGCTGGCTCCAAGGCTCGGTGCCCAAAGGCAGCAGGCGAGAAGGAAAAGAGGGAAGAGGCAAGCAGGAGGAAGGACAGAGGGCGGTAGAGAAGAGGCGTGGGACAGGGAGCCAGAAAATGGTATGCTGGGAACAAAAAAGAGGGACGGGGAGCCGCACAAGGATGGAGAGAGAGAGAGAGAGAAATGGAGGGCAGTGAGGAGGAGGATGGGGAGATGGAGCAATAAATAAGAGGGGGAGGGAGCAGGGCTGAGAGATGGAAAGGACCGAGCAGGGTGACAGGAAGAGCAGAGAGGGACAGAGAGAAGGAGACACCCGCAGGCAGGAGACAGAGAGACGGAGGAGGGGGATTTTTTCCCCGGCAGGAAACTGGATAGAGGGAGACAGAGAGAAAACTGCAACAGGGGAATAAAGCGGAAGGAATTTAAAAAGGAAAAAAAAAAAAAAAAAAAAAAGGACGGGAAGCCGGACAGAGGCAGTCATAGAAAGAGAAATGAAAAAGCGACAAACACGGGCCAGAAATAAAAATCAGAGCACGTAAGACGGATGGAGGGAGAAATAGAAAGGAACGGGACAGAGAGGCCGGGAATTTTAAAAATTGTCAAGGGGAGCTCTGCAGAGGGAGATTCGAAAGAGTAAAGAAAAAGCGATGGGCTATGGGAAATGCAGGAAAGAAAAAAACGAGGCAGTGAACCAGGTAAATGGAGTCACAGAAATAAAATTTTAAAAGCAACATGGAACACGACAGGAAAGAATTAAAAACAAGGGAAAGGGAACCAGGTAAATGGAGACATAAAATTTAAAAAGCGACAGGGTAAGGAGAAGAGAAAAAACGCCCCAAACCAAAAAATAGGGAGAGCAAACCGGAGAAAAGACGAGCGAGAAAGAAACATTCAAAAGCGACGGGGTACGCAACAGGCGGGAAAGAATTAAAAAATAGGGATAGGGAGCTGGATAAAAGCAGACGTGGAAGGCAACGTGAAAACGCGAAGAGGTGCGGGACAGCCAGCAGAGGACTAAAGACAGGGCCAGCAAACTAGATTACCGGTGCATCTAGAAACAAAATTTTAAAAGCCAAGGGTTGAAGAGAGAGAAAAAAATAACAAAATAGAGACAGCGATCGAAATAAACAGAGGCACACGAAGAAAATTCATAAAGTGAAGCGCAGGCTGCGGGACAGACAGGAAAGAATTAACAAATCAACACATTGGATGGGATAGAATTAGATCGAGAAAAACTAAAAAGCCACCTCTCTTAGGAAAGACAAGAAGAAACTAAAAAAATAAAGAAAGGATGACAAAGAGAATGACACATACAAAGTAAATTGAAAAAGCAACGGGGTACACAACCTACTGAAAACTACTGAAAAATAAGGATAGGAAGCTTGACACAGGAAGAGGTAGAAAGAAAATTTCAAAAACTACTGGGTAGAGGACAAACAGGAGAAAATGTTAAAAAAAAAAAAAACGAACCCCAAACGAGATAAAAGTATACATAGAAGCAAAACTTTCAAAGCCAAGGGACTAAGAGAGGCAAGCATTAAAAAAGTAGCAACAGCAAACTAAACAAAGACGGACAGAAATTGTAAAAAGCGACTAAGGCACTAAGGAAAGAGAAGAAATAATTAAAAAATAAAGACAGTAAACGGGATAAAATTAGAGAGAAAATCTTAAAAGCAATGGGGACTGAAGAAAGAACAAAAAAATGTTCAAATAGGGACGGTGAACTAAACCGGAGACGTAGAAAGAAAATCTAAAAAGCAACGGGACTGAGGAAAGACAAGAAATTAAAAATAAAGATAACGAAGGGACTACAAGTCAGCATAGAACTAACGTTAAAAAAGCGAGGGGCATTAGGGAAATAAAGGGCAAAATTAAAATATAGGGACAGTAAACTAAGAGAGATGTAGGAAAAAAGCCTTAAAAAGCAAGGGCACTGGCGAGAGAGAAGAAAAAAAAATTAAAGGAAAAGAAAGCAAAATAAAGACAGCAAACGGGGTGAAAGTAGAAAATTTAGCAAGCGATGGCGATTACGGAAACGAATGGAAGAAAAATTTAAAAATAGGGACAGCGAACTGAAACCGACGTAGAAAGAAAATTTGTAAAGCGCCGGCACTAAGGACAGATAAGTAGCAATTAAAGAAAGACACCAACCGGGATAAAATTAGACAGAAAACTGTAAAAGCACCAGGGATTACGGAAATAAGGAAAAAAGGAAATCATAGCGACACTGAACTAAAATGGAGAAGTAGAAAGAAAACTTAAAAGGCTATGGCCCTGAAGACAGACAAGAAATAATGAAAAATAAAGATATGGACGGGAAGAAGAGTAGGCATAGAAACTGCGTTTAAAAAGCGATGGGAGTTAGTGGGGAAAAAAGGCAAAAAATTCACTAGCGACAGCCAACTCCAACAGAGGTCGTAAGAAAAGTTTAAAAGCGACGGCACTAAGGAGAGAGAAGAAATAACTAAAAAATAAAGACAGCAAAATAAAGACAGCAAACGGGATCAAAGACGACAGACCATTTTAAAAGCAGCGGGGATTAAAGAACTAAGGAAAAAATTTTAAAATGGGGACGGCGAACTAAAGCGGAGACGTAGAGGCAAAATCTAAACAGCGGCGGCACGAAGGAAAGCCAAGAAAAAATAATTAAACACTAAAGACGGCAAACGAGAGAAAAGTAGGAAGTTTTGAAAGCAACGGGGACTAAGGAAATGAGGAAAAAATTTCAAAAAAGCGACGGTGAACTAAAACGAAGACGTAGAAAGAAAGTCTAAAAAGCGATGGAACAGAACAAAGAGAAGCAATACTGAAAAACAGCCAGCAAGGGGAATGAAAGTAGGCATAGGAAGAACATTTAAGAAGTGAGGGGGATTAGGGAAGTAAATGAAGTATTACAAAAAGTGGAACAGCGAACTAAAAGAGATGTAGAAAAAACCCCTTAAAAAGCGACGGCGTTAAGGAAAGACAAGAAAGAATTTTTAAAAAAAAAAAAAAAGTAAAGGTAGGCAAATAAAGACCGCGAAGGGGATAAAAGTAGACAGAAAATTTAAAAAGCAATGGTGATTAAGGAAATAAAGACATGCTAAAGACAGCAAATAGGTTAAAGTAGATGTAGAAGCAGAAAGAAAGTGTAAAAGGGTCAGGGCACACGATAGCCAGGAAAGAATTAATAAACAGTGATACGCAGCTTGATAAAAGTAGACGTAGAAGGAAAAATTTACAAGGGATTGTGCACAGGACAGACAAGGAAAATGAAAAAAAATAGTGACGGTGAACGGAGAAATAGAAAGGAACCTTAGAAGCGACGGGGCACAGAAAAGAGAGGCATACATTACAAAATAAAGACAGTGAACTGGATGAAAGTAGACAGAGAAAGAAAATTGTAAAAGCGACCAGGTACGCGGCAGGTTTTCAAAATATTTAAATATTGAAAGTATTTTAAGGTATTTTTAAAAATTTAAAAAACTTAAAAATCAACAATAGGCAGCTTCATAAAAGTAGAAAGGGCGTCATGGTTTAACCCTGGCTGGCAAGTAAGCACCATACAGCTGGGATGGGGGGGAGAATTGGAAAGGTAAACATGAGAGAGACACTCTCGTGGGTTGATACAAAACAAGTTTAATAATTAAAAACAAATTTCAAAAAAACCAAACAAGCGATGCAAATGCAAACACATGCTCACCACTACCCGACCGATGCCCAGCCCGTCCCGAGCAGCGGTCCCCCCCACCCACCAACCTCCCCCCCCCCCCCCAGTTTTATTGCTGAGCACGACGTCATACGGTCTGGAATATCCCTTTGGTCAGCTGGGTCAGCCGTCCCGGCCGCGACCATTCCCAACCCCTCGTGTACGCCCAGCCCACTCGCTGGCAGGGCAGGGTGAGGAGCAGAGCAGCCCTTGACGCGGCGCAAGCGCTGCTCAGCAGTAACCGACACCTCCCGGTGCTATCAATGCTGTTTTCAGCACAAATCCAAAAACGTAGCCCAGTACCAGCTACCGTGAAGAAAACTAACTCTATCCCATCCGAAACCTGCACACACAGAAACAAAAATGTAAGAAGCTGTGGTACAGGAAACACAGGAAAAAATTCAAAAAATGGGGACGGAAAACTAGATAAAGAGAGACATAGAAAGAAAGTCTAAAAAGTGACGGGGTACGGGAGAGACCGGAAAACGGTTTAAAAATAGGGACAGCAAACATAATAAGTGTTGATATAGAAAGAAACTTTAATAGGCGATGGCATTAAGACAGAGAAGAACAAATTAAAAAAGAAGGCTAGGGTAAAAAAAAAAAATAGAGATGCACCTGGAAATAAAACGTTGAAAGTGACATGGCACACAACAGACAGGAATAAGTGAAAATATGTGGATAGGGAGTTCAATGAAAGTAGACATAGAATGAAAAGTGAAAAAGCAAGGGGTTCCAGACAGGCAGGAAAAATGTTAAAAATAAAGACAGCGACGTGGTTAAAGTAGACGCGGAAGGAAAATTTGAAAAGCAAGCAGGTAAAGGACAGGCGGGACAAAAATTAAAAATGGGTACAGAAAATGGGATAAAAGTTGACACAGCAAGAAAATTCAAAAAGCAAAGGCATTAAGGAAAGACAAGAAAAATCACTTAAAAATTGGGGTAGGGTGATGAGAGGGAGACCTAGGCAGAAAATCATAAAAGCAAAGGTATTAAGGAAAGACAAGAAAAAGCTACAAAATACGAATAGGGAGAAATATACAGAGAGACATAGCAAACTTCAAAAGCCATGGGGTACAGAGCAGACAGGAAACAAATAAAAAAGACAGACGGTGAATTGGTTAAAGTAGACATGGCAAGAAAAGTCTTAAAAGCGACAGGGTACAGGATAGACAGGAAGACATAACAAATAGGGACAGCACAGTGGATAAACTTTCACATAGAAAGAAAATGGGAAATGTGGTGGCTTTAAGGAAAGACAAGAACAAATTAAAAAGTGAGAACAGAGGCAAAAATAGGCACACGTAGCAGTAAAGGTAAGAAGCGAGGGGATACACTACGCGGGAAAGAATTCAAAAATAGGGATGGGGAGCTTGGTAAAAGCAGAGGTAGAAAGAAAACTGAAGAAGCGACAGGGTCCAGGATAGATGGGAGAGCATTAGAAAATACAGACGGTCAATGGATAAAAGTGGCCATAGAAACAAAATTTTAAACTGACGGAGTACAGTATAGACAGGAAAAAAAAAGAAAAAGGAAGGACAGGAAACTAAGTAAGTGGAGACCTAGAAAGAAGATTTGTAAAGCAACTGGGTACAGGACAGAGAGGGAGGAGTTAAAAAGAATCGGGACCCGAGTCAGATAGAGGGAGACAGAAAGACATTTTTAAAAGTGTCGGACTACAAGAAAAACAGGAAGGAACTGAAAAATAGGAAGAGGGATGAGAAGAGAAGGGAAGGAAACACTGAAAGAAAATTTAAAAGGTGACAGGGTATACGGAAGAAAGGGAGGAAATAAAATTTAGGGGAAGGGAGCCAGATAAAGGGAATTGTTGAAAGAGAAATTAAAGAGCCGTGGGGTACGAGAAATATAGGGGAGAATTAAAAAAAAAAAAAAAAAAAAAATCAAGGAAGGGAGCCAGACAGAGGGAGACGTAGAAGGAATTTTAAAAAGCAATTGTGTACGAGAAAGATAGACAAGAATTAAAACATAGGGACAGGGAGATGGAGAGGGGACAAAGTAGAAAGGAAACCTAAACAGCGATCGAGGACAAGCAACACAGGAGTGTTAAAAAAAGCAGGGACAGGGAGATGGCTAGAAGGAACTGTAGTTAAAGAAAATTTTAAAAGCAACGGGGTATAAGAAACACAGGAAATAATGACAAAATAGCAACAGGGAGATGGCTAGAAGGAAACATGGAAAGAACATTTAAAAAGCGATGGGGCACAGGAGAGTGAGAGGAATTAAAAAATAGAGACAGGGTGTTGGAGAGAGGGAAACATAGAAGGAGAAATTAAAATGCAACGGGGTAGAAGGAACACAGGAAACGACGAAGAAGTAGGGAGAAGGAGCCCAGAGAGGAAAACGGAGGGAAAAAAAAAAAACCTGGATAGGTGAAGTGGTACAGGGCAGAGTTGGCAGAAGAGTAACAAGTTTTGGGGAGCTGGACAAGGTAGGTGGGCCGGCAGAGAGGGAGACAGAAGCAGGGACAGGCAGGGAGGTCAGGCAGAGATCTGGGGAAGGGCGGCAGAGATGGACCGGGCCGCACAGGAGAGAACGCGTGACTCACCACAGCTCCGGGCACTGGCAGGAGACCTTCACCGCCCCAACGCTTTTCTCTCTGCCTCAGCGGCAGGCGCCTCAATGCTCTTCTACCTCCAGGCTTCCCAGCGGCTCACCCATGCAGCCAGTGGAGGCACCGAGCTCCCAGCACTGCGTGCTGGTGGTGCGTTCTGTCAGGGACGGCTCGGCGAGCCCCTTCGTGGCTGCAGGGACTGGCCGTTCCTTGCTGGAGGCACCTGCCTGCAGGGCCCCCTTGGGTTCCCTCCTCCTCAGCCAGCTCCCCTTTGTCAGCTCCCTCAGGCAGGCGTGCCCTGGCAGCCCCCTTTACAGCTAGAGCCCCTTCACACAGCAGGGCCAGCCCCATCCTCAGCCTCACTGGCCACACCTGGGGCTGCCCCAGCTCCAGGCCCAGCTGGAGCCCATTGGCAACAGGGGCCCTGGCCAAAGCCCCCCAACACATCCCCCCCTCCCCAGCACCTGTCCACAGCCACAAGCTCTGCACCCAGGGGCTGCAAACACATCCAGGGGCACAGAGGAGGCAGGAACAGTTTATTCCTTAATGCACATTAGGAATGCCGGCAGTGAGCTGGCTCCAAGGCTCGGTGCCCAAAGGCAGCAGGCGAGAAGGAAAAGAGGGAAGAGGCAAGCAGGAGGAAGGACAGAGGGCGGTAGAGAAGAGGCGTGGGACAGGGAGCCAGAAAATGGTATGCTGGGAACAAAAAAGAGGGACGGGGAGCCGCACAAGGATGGAGAGAGAGAGAGAGAGAAATGGAGGGCAGTGAGGAGGAGGATGGGGAGATGGAGCAATAAATAAGAGGGGGAGGGAGCAGGGCTGAGAGATGGAAAGGACCGAGCAGGGTGACAGGAAGAGCAGAGAGGGACAGAGAGAAGGAGACACCCGCAGGCAGGAGACAGAGAGACGGAGGAGGGGGATTTTTTCCCCGGCAGGAAACTGGATAGAGGGAGACAGAGAGAAAACTGCAACAGGGGAATAAAGCGGAAGGAATTTAAAAAGGAAAAAAAAAAAAAAAAAAAAAAGGACGGGAAGCCGGACAGAGGCAGTCATAGAAAGAGAAATGAAAAAGCGACAAACACGGGCCAGAAATAAAAATCAGAGCACGTAAGACGGATGGAGGGAGAAATAGAAAGGAACGGGACAGAGAGGCCGGGAATTTTAAAAATTGTCAAGGGGAGCTCTGCAGAGGGAGATTCGAAAGAGTAAAGAAAAAGCGATGGGCTATGGGAAATGCAGGAAAGAAAAAAACGAGGCAGTGAACCAGGTAAATGGAGTCACAGAAATAAAATTTTAAAAGCAACATGGAACACGACAGGAAAGAATTAAAAACAAGGGAAAGGGAACCAGGTAAATGGAGACATAAAATTTAAAAAGCGACAGGGTAAGGAGAAGAGAAAAAACGCCCCAAACCAAAAAATAGGGAGAGCAAACCGGAGAAAAGACGAGCGAGAAAGAACATTCAAAAGCGACGGGGTACGCAACAGGCGGGAAAGAATTAAAAAATAGGGATAGGGAGCTGGATAAAAGCAGACGTGGAAGGCAACGTGAAAACGCGAAGAGGTGCGGGACAGCCAGCAGAGGACTAAAGACAGGGCCAGCAAACTAGATTACCGGTGCATCTAGAAACAAAATTTTAAAAGCCAAGGGTTGAAGAGAGAGAAAAAAATAACAAAATAGAGACAGCGATCGAAATAAACAGAGGCACACGAAGAAAATTCATAAAGTGAAGCGCAGGCTGCGGGACAGACAGGAAAGAATTAACAAATCAACACATTGGATGGGATAGAATTAGATCGAGAAAAACTAAAAAGCCACCTCTCTTAGGAAAGACAAGAAGAAACTAAAAAAATAAAGAAAGGATGACAAAGAGAATGACACATACAAAGTAAATTGAAAAAGCAACGGGGTACACAACCTACTGAAAACTACTGAAAAATAAGGATAGGAAGCTTGACACAGGAAGAGGTAGAAAGAAAATTTCAAAAACTACTGGGTAGAGGACAAACAGGAGAAAATGTTAAAAAAAAAAAAAACGAACCCCAAACGAGATAAAAGTATACATAGAAGCAAAACTTTCAAAGCCAAGGGACTAAGAGAGGCAAGCATTAAAAAAGTAGCAACAGCAAACTAAACAAAGACGGACAGAAATTGTAAAAAGCGACTAAGGCACTAAGGAAAGAGAAGAAATAATTAAAAAATAAAGACAGTAAACGGGATAAAATTAGAGAGAAAATCTTAAAAGCAATGGGGACTGAAGAAAGAACAAAAAAATGTTCAAATAGGGACGGTGAACTAAACCGGAGACGTAGAAAGAAAATCTAAAAAGCAACGGGACTGAGGAAAGACAAGAAATTAAAAATAAAGATAACGAAGGGACTACAAGTCAGCATAGAACTAACGTTAAAAAAGCGAGGGGCATTAGGGAAATAAAGGGCAAAATTAAAATATAGGGACAGTAAACTAAGAGAGATGTAGGAAAAAAGCCTTAAAAAGCAAGGGCACTGGCGAGAGAGAAGAAAAAAAAATTAAAGGAAAAGAAAGCAAAATAAAGACAGCAAACGGGGTGAAAGTAGAAAATTTAGCAAGCGATGGCGATTACGGAAACGAATGGAAGAAAAATTTAAAAATAGGGACAGCGAACTGAAACCGACGTAGAAAGAAAATTTGTAAAGCGCCGGCACTAAGGACAGATAAGTAGCAATTAAAGAAAGACACCAACCGGGATAAAATTAGACAGAAAACTGTAAAAGCACCAGGGATTACGGAAATAAGGAAAAAAGGAAATCATAGCGACACTGAACTAAAATGGAGAAGTAGAAAGAAAACTTAAAAGGCTATGGCCCTGAAGACAGACAAGAAATAATGAAAAATAAAGATATGGACGGGAAGAAGAGTAGGCATAGAAACTGCATTTAAAAAGCGATGGGAGTTAGTGGGGAAAAAAGGCAAAAAATTCACTAGCGACAGCCAACTCCAACAGAGGTCGTAAGAAAAGTTTAAAAGCGACGGCACTAAGGAGAGAGAAGAAATAACTAAAAAATAAAGACAGCAAAATAAAGACAGCAAACGGGATCAAAGACGACAGACCATTTTAAAAGCAGCGGGGATTAAAGAACTAAGGAAAAAATTTTAAAATGGGGACGGCGAACTAAAGCGGAGACGTAGAGGCAAAATCTAAACAGCGGCGGCACGAAGGAAAGCCAAGAAAAAATAATTAAACACTAAAGACGGCAAACGAGAGAAAAGTAGGAAGTTTTGAAAGCAACGGGGACTAAGGAAATGAGGGAAAAATTTCAAAAAAGCGACGGTGAACTAAAACGAAGACGTAGAAAGAAAGTCTAAAAAGCGATGGAACAGAACAAAGAGAAGCAATACTGAAAAACAGCCAGCAAGGGGAATGAAAGTAGGCATAGGAAGAACATTTAAGAAGTGAGGGGGATTAGGGAAGTAAATGAAGTATTACAAAAAGTGGAACAGCGAACTAAAAGAGATGTAGAAAAAACCCCTTAAAAAGCGACGGCGTTAAGGAAAGACAAGAAAGAATTTTTAAAAAAAAAAAAAAGTAAAGGTAGGCAAATAAAGACCGCGAAGGGGATAAAAGTAGACAGAAAATTTAAAAAGCAATGGTGATTAAGGAAATAAAGACATGCTAAAGACAGCAAATAGGTTAAAGTAGATGTAGAAGCAGAAAGAAAGTGTAAAAGGGTCAGGGCACACGATAGCCAGGAAAGAATTAATAAACAGTGATACGCAGCTTGATAAAAGTAGACGTCGAAGGAAAAATTTACAAGGGATTGTGCACAGGACAGACAAGGAAAATGAAAAAAAAATAGTGACGGTGAACGGAGAAATAGAAAGGAACCTTAGAAGCGACGGGGCACAGAAAAGAGAGGCATACATTACAAAATAAAGACAGTGAACTGGATGAAAGTAGACAGAGAAAGAAAATTGTAAAAGCGACCAGGTACGCGGCAGGTTTTCAAAATATTTAAATATTGAAAGTATTTTAAGGTATTTTTAAAAATTTAAAAAACTTAAAAATCAACAATAGGCAGCTTCATAAAAGTAGAAAGGGCGTCATGGTTTAACCCTGGCTGGCAAGTAAGCACCATACAGCTGGGATGGGGGGGAGAATTGGAAAGGTAAACATGAGAGAGACACTCTCGTGGGTTGATACAAAACAAGTTTAATAATTAAAAACAAATTTCAAAAAAACCAAACAAGCGATGCAAATGCAAACACATGCTCACCACTACCCGACCGATGCCCAGCCCGTCCCGAGCAGCGGTCCCCCCCACCCACCAACCTCCCCCCCCCCCCCAGTTTTATTGCTGAGCACGACGTCATACGGTCTGGAATATCCCTTTGGTCAGCTGGGTCAGCCGTCCCGGCCGCGACCATTCCCAACCCCTCGTGTACGCCCAGCCCACTCGCTGGCAGGGCAGGGTGAGGAGCAGAGCAGCCCTTGACGCGGCGCAAGCGCTGCTCAGCAGTAACCGACACCTCCCGGTGCTATCAATGCTGTTTTCAGCACAAATCCAAAAACGTAGCCCAGTACCAGCTACCGTGAAGAAAACTAACTCTATCCCATCCGAAACCTGCACACACAGAAACAAAAATGTAAGAAGCTGTGGTACAGGAAACACAGGAAAAAATTCAAAAAATGGGGACGGAAAACTAGATAAAGAGAGACATAGAAAGAAAGTCTAAAAAGTGACGGGGTACGGGAGAGACCGGAAAACGGTTTAAAAATAGGGACAGCAAACATAATAAGTGTTGATATAGAAAGAAACTTTAATAGGCGATGGCATTAAGACAGAGAAGAACAAATTAAAAAAGAAGGCTAGGGTAAAAAAAAAAATAGAGATGCACCTGGAAATAAAACGTTGAAAGCGACATGGCACACAACAGACAGGAATAAGTGAAAATATGTGGATAGGGAGTTCAATGAAAGTAGACATAGAATGAAAAGTGAAAAAGCAAGGGGTTCCAGACAGGCAGGAAAAATGTTAAAAATAAAGACAGCGACGTGGTTAAAGTAGACGCGGAAGGAAAATTTGAAAAGCAAGCAGGTAAAGGACAGGCGGGACAAAAATTAAAAATGGGTACAGAAAATGGGATAAAAGTTGACACAGCAAGAAAATTCAAAAAGCAAAGGCATTAAGGAAAGACAAGAAAAATCACTTAAAAATTGGGGTAGGGTGATGAGAGGGAGACCTAGGCAGAAAATCATAAAAGCAAAGGTATTAAGGAAAGACAAGAAAAAGCTACAATACACGAATAGGGAGAAATATACAGAGAGACATAGCAAACTTCAAAAGCCATGGGGTACAGAGCAGACAGGAAACAAATAAAAAAGACAGACGGTGAATTGGTTAAAGTAGACATGGCAAGAAAAGTCTTAAAAGCGACAGGGTACAGGATAGACAGGAAGACATAACAAATAGGGACAGCACAGTGGATAAACTTTGACATAGAAAGAAAATGGGAAATGTGGTGGCTTTAAGGAAAGACAAGAACAAATTAAAAAGTGAGAACAGAGGCAAAAATAGGCACACGTAGCAGTAAAGGTAAGAAGCGAGGGGATACACTACGCGGGAAAGAATTCAAAAATAGGGATGGGGAGCTTGGTAAAAGCAGAGGTAGAAAGAAAACTGAAGAAGCGACAGGGTCCAGGATAGATGGGAGAGCATTAGAAAATACAGACGGTCAATGGATAAAAGTGGCCATAGAAACAAAATTTTAAACTGACGGAGTACAGTATAGACAGGAAAAAAAAAGAAAAAGGAAGGACAGGAAACTAAGTAAGTGGAGACCTAGAAAGAAGATTTGTAAAGCAACTGGGTACAGGACAGAGAGGGAGGAGTTAAAAAGAATCGGGACCCGAGTCAGAAAGACATTTTTAAAAGTGTCGGACTACAAGAAAAACAGGAAGGAACTGAAAAATAGGAAGAGGGATGAGAAGAGAAGGGAAGGAAACACTGAAAGAAAATTTAAAAGGTGACAGGGTATACGGAAGAAAGGGAGGAAATAAAATTTAGGGGAAGGGAGCCAGATAAAGGGAATTGTTGAAAGAGAAATTAAAGAGCCGTGGGGTACGAGAAATATAGGGGAGAATTAAAAAAAAAAAAAAAAAAAAATCAAGGAAGGGAGCCAGACAGAGGGAGACGTAGAAGGAATTTTAAAAAGCAATTGTGTACGAGAAAGATAGACAAGAATTAAAACATAGGGACAGGGAGATGGAGAGGGGACAAAGTAGAAAGGAAACCTAAACAGCGATCGAGGACAAGCAACACAGGAGTGTTAAAAAAAGCAGGGACAGGGAGATGGCTAGAAGGAACTGTAGTTAAAGAAAATTTTAAAAGCAACGGGGTATAAGAAACACAGGAAATAATGACAAAATAGCAACAGGGAGATGGCTAGAAGGAAACATGGAAAGAACATTTAAAAAGCGATGGGGCACAGGAGAGTGAGAGGAATTAAAAAATAGAGACAGGGTGTTGGAGAGAGGGAAACATAGAAGGAGAAATTAAAATGCAACGGGGTAGAAGGAACACAGGAAACGACGAAGAAGTAGGGAGAAGGAGCCCAGAGAGGAAAACGGAGGGAAAAAAAAAAAACCTGGATAGGTGAAGTGGTACAGGGCAGAGTTGGCAGAAGAGTAACAAGTTTTGGGGAGCTGGACAAGGTAGGTGGGCCGGCAGAGAGGGAGACAGAAGCAGGGACAGGCAGGGAGGTCAGGCAGAGATCTGGGGAAGGGCGGCAGAGATGGACCGGGCCGCACAGGAGAGAACGCGTGACTCACCACAGCTCCGGGCACTGGCAGGAGACCTTCACCGCCCCAACGCTTTTCTCTCTGCCTCAGCGGCAGGCGCCTCAATGCTCTTCTACCTCCAGGCTTCCCAGCGGCTCACCCATGCAGCCAGTGGAGGCACCGAGCTCCCAGCACTGCGTGCTGGTGGTGCGTTCTGTCAGGGACGGCTCGGCGAGCCCCTTCGTGGCTGCAGGGACTGGCCGTTCCTTGCTGGAGGCACCTGCCTGCAGGGCCCCCTTGGGTTCCCTCCTCCTCAGCCAGCTCCCCTTTGTCAGCTCCCTCAGGCAGGCGTGCCCTGGCAGCCCCCTTTACAGCTAGAGCCCCTTCACACAGCAGGGCCAGCCCCATCCTCAGCCTCACTGGCCACACCTGGGGCTGCCCCAGCTCCAGGCCCAGCTGGAGCCCATTGGCAACAGGGGCCCTGGCCAAAGCCCCCCAACACATCCCCCCCTCCCCAGCACCTGTCCACAGCCACAAGCTCTGCACCCAGGGGCTGCAAACACATCCAGGGGCACAGAGGAGGCAGGAACAGTTTATTCCTTAATGCACATTAGGAATGCCGGCAGTGAGCTGGCTCCAAGGCTCGGTGCCCAAAGGCAGCAGGCGAGAAGGAAAAGAGGGAAGAGGCAAGCAGGAGGAAGGACAGAGGGCGGTAGAGAAGAGGCGTGGGACAGGGAGCCAGAAAATGGTATGCTGGGAACAAAAAAGAGGGACGGGGAGCCGCACAAGGATGGAGAGAGAGAGAGAGAGAGAGAAATGGAGGGCAGCGAGGAGGAGGATGGGGAGATGGAGCAATAAATAAGAGGGGGAGGGAGCAGGGCTGAGAGATGGAAAGGACCGAGCAGGGTGACAGGAAGAGCAGAGAGGGACAGAGAGAAGGAGACACCCGCAGGCAGGAGACAGAGAGACGGAGGAGGGGGATTTTTTCCCCGGCAGGAAACTGGATAGAGGGAGACAGAGAGAAAACTGCAACAGGGGAATAAAGCGGAAGGAATTTAAAAAGGAAAAAAAAAAAAAAAAGAAAAGGACGGGAAGCCGGACAGAGGCAGTCATAGAAAGAGAAATGAAAAAGCGACAAACACGGGCCAGAAATAAAAATCAGAGCACGTAAGACGGATGGAGGGAGAAATAGAAAGGAACGGGACAGAGAGGCCGGGAATTTTAAAAATTGTCAAGGGGAGCTCTGCAGAGGGAGATTCGAAAGAGTAAAGAAAAAGCGATGGGCTATGGGAAATGCAGGAAAGAAAAAAACGAGGCAGTGAACCAGGTAAATGGAGTCACAGAAATAAAATTTTAAAAGCAACATGGAACACGACAGGAAAGAATTAAAAACAAGGGAAAGGGAACCAGGTAAATGGAGACATAAAATTTAAAAAGCGACAGGGTAAGGAGAAGAGAAAAAACGCCCCAAACCAAAAAATAGGGAGAGCAAACCGGAGAAAAGACGAGCGAGAAAGAAACATTCAAAAGCGACGGGGTACGCAACAGGCGGGAAAGAATTAAAAAATAGGGATAGGGAGCTGGATAAAAGCAGACGTGGAAGGCAACGTGAAAACGCGAAGAGGTGCGGGACAGCCAGCAGAGGACTAAAGACAGGGCCAGCAAACTAGATTACCGGTGCATCTAGAAACAAAATTTTAAAAGCCAAGGGTTGAAGAGAGAGAAAAAAATAACAAAATAGAGACAGCGATCGAAATAAACAGAGGCACACGAAGAAAATTCATAAAGTGAAGCGCAGGCTGCGGGACAGACAGGAAAGAATTAACAAATCAACACATTGGATGGGATAGAATTAGATCGAGAAAAACTAAAAAGCCACCTCTATTAGGAAAGACAAGAAGAAACTAAAAAAATAAAGAAAGGATGACAAAGAGAATGACACATACAAAGTAAATTGAAAAAGCAACGGGGTACACAACCTACTGAAAACTACTGAAAAATAAGGATAGGAAGCTTGACACAGGAAGAGGTAGAAAGAAAATTTCAAAAACTACTGGGTAGAGGACAAACAGGAGAAAATGTTAAAAAAAGAAAACCAACCCCAAACGAGATAAAAGTATACATAGAAGCAAAACTTTCAAAGCCAAGGGACTAAGAGAGGCAAGCATTAAAAAAGCAGCAACAGCAAACTAAACAAAGACGGACAGAAATTGTAAAAAGCGACTAAGGCACTAAGGAAAGAGAAGAAATAATTAAAAAATAAAGACAGTAAACGGGATAAACTTAGAGAGAAAATCTTAAAAGCAATGGGGACTGAAGAAAGAACAAAAAAATGTTCAAATAGGGACGGTGAACTAAACCGGAGACGTAGAAAGAAAATCTAAAAAGCAACGGGACTGAGGAAAGACAAGAAATTAAAAATAAAGATAACGAAGGGACTACAAGTCAGCATAGAACTAACGTTAAAAAAGCGAGGGGCATTAGGGAAATAAAGGGCAAAATTAAAATATAGGGACAGTAAACTGAGAGAGATGTAGGAAAAAAGCCTTAAAAAGCAAGGGCACTAGCGAGAGAGAAGAAAAAAAAGTTAAAGGAAAAGAAAGCAAAATAAAGACAGCAAACGGGGTGAAAGTAGAAAATTTAGCAAGCGATGGCGATTACGGAAACGAATGGAAGAAAAATTTAAAAATAGGGACAGCGAACTGAAACCGACGTAGAAAGAAAATTTGTAAAGCGCCGGCACTAAGGACAGATAAGTAGCAATTAAAGAAAGACACCAACCGGGATAAAATTAGACAGAAAACTGTAAAAGCACCAGGGATTACGGAAATAAGGAAAAAAGGAAATCATAGCGACACTGAACTAAAATGGAGAAGTAGAAAGAAAACTTAAAAGGCTATGGCCCTGAAGACAGACAAGAAATAATGAAAAATAAAGATATGGACGGGAAGAAGAGTAGGCATAGAAACTGCGTTTAAAAAGCGATGGGAGTTAGTGGGGAAAAAAGGCAAAAAATTCACTAGCGACAGCCAACTCCAACAGAGGTCGTAAGAAAAGTTTAAAAGCGACGGCACTAAGGAGAGAGAAGAAATAACTAAAAAATAAAGACAGCAAAATAAAGACAGCAAACGGGATCAAAGACGACAGACCATTTTAAAAGCAGCGGGGATTAAAGAACTAAGGAAAAAATTTTAAAATGGGGACGGCGAACTAAAGCGGAGACGTAGAGGCAAAATCTAAACAGCGGCGGCACGAAGGAAAGCCAAGAAAAAATAATTAAACACTAAAGACGGCAAACGAGAGAAAAGTAGGAAGTTTTGAAAGCAACGGGGACTAAGGAAATGAGGAAAAAATTTCAAAAAAGCGACGGTGAACTAAAACGAAGACGTAGAAAGAAAGTCTAAAAAGCGATGGAACAGAACAAAGAGAAGCAATACTGAAAAACAGCCAGCAAGGGGAATGAAAGTAGGCGTAGGAAGAACATTTAAGAAGTGAGGGGGATTAGGGAAGTAAATGAAGTATTACAAAAAGTGGAACAGCGAACTAAAAGAGATGTAGAAAAAACCCCTTAAAAAGCGACGGCGTTAAGGAAAGACAAGAAAGAATTTTTTTTTAAAAAAAAAAAAGTAAAGGTAGGCAAATAAAGACCGCGAAGGGGATAAAAGTAGACAGAAAATTTAAAAAGCAATGGTGATTAAGGAAATAAAGACATGCTAAAGACAGCAAATAGGTTAAAGTAGATGTAGAAGCAGAAAGAAAGTGTAAAAGGGTCAGGGCACACGATAGCCAGGAAAGAATTAATAAACAGTGATACGCAGCTTGATAAAAGTAGACGTCGAAGGAAAAATTTACAAGGGATTGTGCACAGGACAGACAAGGAAAATGAAAAAAAATAGTGACGGTGAACGGAGAAATAGAAAGGAACCTTAGAAGCGACGGGGCACAGAAAAGAGAGGCATACATTACAAAATAAAGACAGTGAACTGGATGAAAGTAGACAGAGAAAGAAAATTGTAAAAGCGACCAGGTACGCGGCAGGTTTTCAAAATATTTAAATATTGAAAGTATTTTAAGGTATTTTTAAAAATTTAAAAAACTTAAAAATCAACAATAGGCAGCTTCATAAAAGTAGAAAGGGCGTCATGGTTTAACCCTGGCTGGCAAGTAAGCACCATACAGCTGGGATGGGGGGGAGAATTGGAAAGGTAAACATGAGAGAGACACTCTCGTGGGTTGATACAAAACAAGTTTAATAATTAAAAACAAATTTCAAAAAAACCAAACAAGCGATGCAAATGCAAACACATGCTCACCACTACCCGACCGATGCCCAGCCTGTCCCGAGCAGCGGTCCCCCCCACCCACCAACCTCCCCCACCCCACCCAGTTTTATTGCTGAGCACGACGTCATACGGTCTGGAATATCCCTTTGGTCAGCTGGGTCAGCCGTCCCGGCCGCGACCATTCCCAACCCCTCGTGTACGCCCAGCCCACTCGCTGGCAGGGCAGGGTGAGGAGCAGAGCAGCCCTTGACGCGGCGCAAGCGCTGCTCAGCAGTAACCGACACCTCCCGGTGCTATCAATGCTGTTTTCAGCACAAATCCAAAAACGTAGCCCAGTACCAGCTACCGTGAAGAAAACTAACTCTATCCCATCCAAAACCTGCACACACAGAAACAAAAATGTAAGAAGCTGTGGTACAGGAAACACAGGAAAAAATTCAAAAAATGGGGACGGAAAACTAGATAAAGAGAGACATAGAAAGAAAGTCTAAAAAGTGACGGACGGGGTACGGGAGAGACCGGAAAACGGTTTAAAAATAGGGACAGCAAACATAATAAGTGTTGATATAGAAAGAAACTTTAATAGGCGATGGCATTAAGACAGAGAAGAACAAATTAAAAAATAAGGCTAGGGTAAAAAAAAAAAATAGAGATGCACCTGGAAATAAAACGTTGAAAGTGACATGGCACACAACAGACAGGAATAAGTGAAAATATGTGGATAGGGAGTTCAATGAAAGTAGACATAGAATGAAAAGTGAAAAAGCAAGGGGTTCCAGACAGGCAGGAAAAATGTTAAAAATAAAGACAGCGACGTGGTTAAAGTAGACGCGGAAGGAAAATTTGAAAAGCAAGCAGGTAAAGGACAGGCGGGACAAAAATTAAAAATGGGTACAGAAAATGGGATAAAAGTTGACACAGCAAGAAAATTCAAAAAGCAAAGGCATTAAGGAAAGACAAGAAAAATCACTTAAAAATTGGGGTAGGGTGATGAGAGGGAGACCTAGGCAGAAAATCATAAAAGCAAAGGTATTAAGGAAAGACAAGAAAAAGCTACAAAATACGAATAGGGAGAAATATACAGAGAGACATAGCAAACTTCAAAAGCCATGGGGTACAGAGCAGACAGGAAACAAATAAAAAAGACAGACGGTGAATTGGTTAAAGTAGACATGGCAAGAAAAGTCTTAAAAGCGACAGGGTACAGGATAGACAGGAAGACATAACAAATAGGGACAGCACAGTGGATAAACTTTGACATAGAAAGAAAATGGGAAATGTGGTGGCTTTAAGGAAAGACAAGAACAAATTAAAAAGTGAGAACAGAGGCAAAAATAGGCACACGTAGCAGTAAAGGTAAGAAGCGAGGGGATACACTACGCGGGAAAGAATTCAAAAATAGGGATGGGGAGCTTGGTAAAAGCAGAGGTAGAAAGAAAACTGAAGAAGCGACAGGGTCCAGGATAGATGGGAGAGCATTAGAAAATACAGACGGTCAATGGATAAAAGTGGCCATAGAAACAAAATTTTAAACTGACGGAGTACAGTATAGACAGGAAAAAAAAAGAAAAAGGAAGGACAGGAAACTAAGTAAGTGGAGACCTAGAAAGAAGATTTGTAAAGCAACTGGGTACAGGACAGAGAGGGAGGAGTTAAAAAGAATCGGGACCCGAGTCAGAAAGACATTTTTAAAAGTGTCGGACTACAAGAAAAACAGGAAGGAACTGAAAAATAGGAAGAGGGATGAGAAGAGAAGGGAAGGAAACACTGAAAGAAAATTTAAAAGGTGACAGGGTATACGGAAGAAAGGGAGGAAATAAAATTTAGGGGAAGGGAGCCAGATAAAGGGAATTGTTGAAAAAGAAATTAAAGAGCCGTGGGGTACGAGAAATATAGGGGAGAATTAAAAAAAAAAAAAAAAAAAAAAATCAAGGAAGGGAGCCAGACAGAGGGAGACGTAGAAGGAATTTTAAAAAGCAATTGTGTACGAGAAAGATAGACAAGAATTAAAACATAGGGACAGGGAGATGGAGAGGGGACAAAGTAGAAAGGAAACCTAAACAGCGATCGAGGACAAGCAACACAGGAGTGTTAAAAAAAGCAGGGACAGGGAGATGGCTAGAAGGAACTGTAGTTAAAGAAAATTTTAAAAGCAACGGGGTATAAGAAACACAGGAAATAATGACAAAATAGCAACAGGGAGATGGCTAGAAGGAAACATGGAAAGAACATTTAAAAAGCGATGGGGCACAGGAGAGTGAGAGGAATTAAAAAATAGAGACAGGGTGTTGGAGAGAGGGAAACATAGAAGGAGAAATTAAAATGCAACGGGGTAGAAGGAACACAGGAAACCACGAAGAAGTAGGGAGAAGGAGCCCAGAGAGGAAAACGGAGGGAAAAAAAAAAAACCTGGATAGGTGAAGTGGTACAGGGCAGAGTTGGCAGAAGAGTAACAAGTTTTGGGGAGCTGGACAAGGTAGGTGGGCCGGCAGAGAGGGAGACAGAAGCAGGGACAGGCAGGGAGGTCAGGCAGAGATCTGGGGAAGGGCGGCAGAGATGGACCGGGCCGCACAGGAGAGAACGCGTGACTCACCACAGCTCCGGGCACTGGCAGGAGACCTTCACCGCCCCAACGCTTTTCTCTCTGCCTCAGCGGCAGGCGCCTCAATGCTCTTCTACCTCCAGGCTTCCCAGCGGCTCACCCATGCAGCCAGTGGAGGCACCGAGCTCCCAGCACTGCGTGCTGGTGGTGCGTTCTGTCAGGGACGGCTCGGCGAGCCCCTTCGTGGCTGCAGGGACTGGCCGTTCCTTGCTGGAGGCACCTGCCTGCAGGGCCCCCTTGGGTTCCCTCCTCCTCAGCCAGCTCCCCTTTGTCAGCTCCCTCAGGCAGGCGTGCCCTGGCAGCCCCCTTTACAGCTAGAGCCCCTTCACACAGCAGGGCCAGCCCCATCCTCAGCCTCACTGGCCACACCTGGGGCTGCCCCAGCTCCAGGCCCAGCTGGAGCCCATTGGCAACAGGGGCCCTGGCCAAAGCCCCCCAACACATCCCCCCCTCCCCAGCACCTGTCCACAGCCACAAGCTCTGCACCCAGGGGCTGCAAACACATCCAGGGGCACAGAGGAGGCAGGAACAGTTTATTCCTTAATGCACATTAGGAATGCCGGCAGTGAGCTGGCTCCAAGGCTCGGTGCCCAAAGGCAGCAGGCGAGAAGGAAAAGAGGGAAGAGGCAAGCAGGAGGAAGGACAGAGGGCGGTAGAGAAGAGGCGTGGGACAGGGAGCCAGAAAATGGTATGCTGGGAACAAAAAAGAGGGACGGGGAGCCGCACAAGGATGGAGAGAGAGAGAGAGAGAGAGAAATGGAGGGCAGTGAGGAGGAGGATGGGGAGATGGAGCAATAAATAAGAGGGGGAGGGAGCAGGGCTGAGAGATGGAAAGGACCGAGCAGGGTGACAGGAAGAGCAGAGAGGGACAGAGAGAAGGAGACACCCGCAGGCAGGAGACAGAGAGACGGAGGAGGGGGATTTTTTCCCCGGCAGGAAACTGGATAGAGGGAGACAGAGAGAAAACTGCAACAGGGGAATAAAGCGGAAGGAATTTAAAAAGGAAAAAAAAAAAAAAAAAAAAAAGGACGGGAAGCCGGACAGAGGCAGTCATAGAAAGAGAAATGAAAAAGCGACAAACACGGGCCAGAAATAAAAATCAGAGCACGTAAGACGGATGGAGGGAGAAATAGAAAGGAACGGGACAGAGAGGCCGGGAATTTTAAAAATTGTCAAGGGGAGCTCTGCAGAGGGAGATTCGAAAGAGTAAAGAAAAAGCGATGGGCTATGGGAAATGCAGGAAAGAAAAAAACGAGGCAGTGAACCAGGTAAATGGAGTCACAGAAATAAAATTTTAAAAGCAACATGGAACACGACAGGAAAGAATTAAAAACAAGGGAAAGGGAACCAGGTAAATGGAGACATAAAATTTAAAAAGCGACAGGGTAAGGAGAAGAGAAAAAACGCCCCAAACCAAAAAATAGGGAGAGCAAACCGGAGAAAAGACGAGCGAGAAAGAAACATTCAAAAGCGACGGGGTACGCAACAGGCGGGAAAGAATTAAAAAATAGGGATAGGGAGCTGGATAAAAGCAGACGTGGAAGGCAACGTGAAAACGCGAAGAGGTGCGGGACAGCCAGCAGAGGACTAAAGACAGGGCCAGCAAACTAGATTACCGGTGCATCTAGAAACAAAATTTTAAAAGCCAAGGGTTGAAGAGAGAGAAAAAAATAACAAAATGGAGACAGCGATCGAAATAAACAGAGGCACACGAAGAAAATTCATAAAGTGAAGCGCAGGCTGCGGGACAGACAGGAAAGAATTAACAAATCAACACATTGGATGGGATAGAATTAGATCGAGAAAAACTAAAAAGCCACCTCTCTTAGGAAAGACAAGAAGAAACTAAAAAAATAAAGAAAGGATGACAAAGAGAATGACACATACAAAGTAAATTGAAAAAGCAACGGGGTACACAACCTACTGAAAACTACTGAAAAATAAGGATAGGAAGCTTGACACAGGAAGAGGTAGAAAGAAAATTTCAAAAACTACTGGGTAGAGGACAAACAGGAGAAAATGTAAAAAAAAAAAAACAAACCAACCCCAAACGAGATAAAAGTATACATAGAAGCAAAACTTTCAAAGCCAAGGGACTAAGAGAGGCAAGCATTAAAAAAGTAGCAACAGCAAACTAAACAAAGACGGACAGAAATTGTAAAAAGCGACTAAGGCACTAAGGAAAGAGAAGAAATAATTAAAAAATAAAGACAGTAAACGGGATAAACTTAGAGAGAAAATCTTAAAAGCAATGGGGACTGAAGAAAGAACAAAAAAATGTTCAAATAGGGACGGTGAACTAAACCGGAGACGTAGAAAGAAAATCTAAAAAGCAACGGGACTGAGGAAAGACAAGAAATTAAAAATAAAGATAACGAAGGGACTACAAGTCAGCATAGAACTAACGTTAAAAAAGCGAGGGGCATTAGGGAAATAAAGGGCAAAATTAAAATATAGGGACAGTAAACTAAGAGAGATGTAGGAAAAAAGCCTTAAAAAGCAAGGGCACTAGCGAGAGAGAAGAAAAAAAAATTAAAGGAAAAGAAAGCAAAATAAAGACAGCAAACGGGGTGAAAGTAGAAAATTTAGCAAGCGATGGCGATTACGGAAACGAATGGAAGAAAAATTTAAAAATAGGGACAGCGAACTGAAACCGACGTAGAAAGAAAATTTGTAAAGCGCCGGCACTAAGGACAGATAAGTAGCAATTAAAGAAAGACACCAACCGGGATAAAAATAGACAGAAAACTGTAAAAGCACCAGGGATTACGGAAATAAGGAAAAAAGGAAATCATAGCGACACTGAACTAAAATGGAGAAGTAGAAAGAAAACTTAAAAGGCTATGGCCCTGAAGACAGACAAGAAATAATGAAAAATAAAGATATGGACGGGAAGAAGAGTAGGCATAGAAACTGCGTTTAAAAAGCGATGGGAGTTAGTGGGGAAAAAAGGCAAAAAATTCACTAGCGACAGCCAACTCCAACAGAGGTCGTAAGAAAAGTTTAAAAGCGACGGCACTAAGGAGAGAGAAGAAATAACTAAAAAATAAAGACAGCAAAATAAAGACAGCAAACGGGATCAAAGACGACAGACCATTTTAAAAGCAGCGGGGATTAAAGAACTAAGGAAAAAATTTTAAAATGGGGACGGCGAACTAAAGCGGAGACGTAGAGGCAAAATCTAAACAGCGGCGGCACGAAGGAAAGCCAAGAAAAAATAATTAAACACTAAAGACGGCAAACGAGAGAAAAGTAGGAAGTTTTGAAAGCAACGGGGACTAAGGAAATGAGGAAAAAATTTCAAAAAAGCGACGGTGAACTAAAACGAAGACGTAGAAAGAAAGTCTAAAAAGCGATGGAACAGAACAAAGAGAAGCAATACTGAAAAACAGCCAGCAAGGGGAATGAAAGTAGGCATAGGAAGAACATTTAAGAAGTGAGGGGGATTAGGGAAGTAAATGAAGTATTACAAAAAGTGGAACAGCGAACTAAAAGAGATGTAGAAAAAACCCCTTAAAAAGCGACGGCGTTAAGGAAAGACAAGAAAGAATTTTTTTAAAAAAAAAAAAGTAAAGGTAGGCAAATAAAGACCGCGAAGGGGATAAAAGTAGACAGAAAATTTAAAAAGCAATGGTGATTAAGGAAATAAAGACATGCTAAAGACAGCAAATAGGTTAAAGTAGATGTAGAAGCAGAAAGAAAGTGTAAAAGGGTCAGGGCACACGATAGCCAGGAAAGAATTAATAAACAGTGATACGCAGCTTGATAAAAGTAGACGTAGAAGGAAAAATTTACAAGGGATTGTGCACAGGACAGACAAGGAAAATGAAAAAAAATAGTGACGGTGAACGGAGAAATAGAAAGGAACCTTAGAAGCGACGGGGCACAGAAAAGAGAGGCATACATTACAAAATAAAGACAGTGAACTGGATGAAAGTAGACAGAGAAAGAAAATTGTAAAAGCGACCAGGTACGCGGCAGGTTTTCAAAATATTTAAATATTGAAAGTATTTTAAGGTATTTTTAAAAATTTAAAAAACTTAAAAATCAACAATAGGCAGCTTCATAAAAGTAGAAAGGGCGTCATGGTTTAACCCTGGCTGGCAAGTAAGCACCATACAGCTGGGATGGGGGGGAGAATTGGAAAGGTAAACATGAGAGAGACACTCTCGTGGGTTGATACAAAACAAGTTTAATAATTAAAAACAAATTTCAAAAAAACCAAACAAGCGATGCAAATGCAAACACATGCTCACCACTACCCGACCGATGCCCAGCCCGTCCCGAGCAGCGGTCCCCCCCACCCACCAACCTCCCCCCCCCCCCCCCCAGTTTTATTGCTGAGCACGACGTCATACGGTCTGGAATATCCCTTTGGTCAGCTGGGTCAGCCGTCCCGGCCGCGACCATTCCCAACCCCTCGTGTACGCCCAGCCCACTCGCTGGCAGGGCAGGGTGAGGAGCAGAGCAGCCCTTGACGCGGCGCAAGCGCTGCTCAGCAGTAACCGACACCTCCCGGTGCTATCAATGCTGTTTTCAGCACAAATCCAAAAACGTAGCCCAGTACCAGCTACCGTGAAGAAAACTAACTCTATCCCATCCGAAACCTGCACACACAGAAACAAAAATGTAAGAAGCTGTGGTACAGGAAACACAGGAAAAAATTCAAAAAATGGGGACGGAAAACTAGATAAAGAGAGACATAGAAAGAAAGTCTAAAAAGTGACGGGGTACGGGAGAGACCGGAAAACGGTTTAAAAATAGGGACAGCAAACATAATAAGTGTTGATATAGAAAGAAACTTTAATAGGCGATGGCATTAAGACAGAGAAGAACAAATTAAAAAAGAAGGCTAGGGTAAAAAAAAAAATAGAGATGCACCTGGAAATAAAACGTTGAAAGTGACATGGCACACAACAGACAGGAATAAGTGAAAATATGTGGACAGGGAGTTCAATGAAAGTAGACATAGAATGAAAAGTGAAAAAGCAAGGGGTTCCAGACAGGCAGGAAAAATGTTAAAAATAAAGACAGCGACGTGGTTAAAGTAACGCGGAAGGAAAATTTGAAAAGCAAGCAGGTAAAGGACAGGCGGGACAAAAATTAAAAATGGGTACAGAAAATGGGATAAAAGTTGACACAGCAAGAAAATTCAAAAAGCAAAGGCATTAAGGAAAGACAAGAAAAATCACTTAAAAATTGGGGTAGGGTGATGAGAGGGAGACCTAGGCAGAAAATCATAAAAGCAAAGGTATTAAGGAAAGACAAGAAAAAGCTACAAAATACGAATAGGGAGAAATATACAGAGAGACATAGCAAACTTCAAAAGCCATGGGGTACAGAGCAGACAGGAAACAAATAAAAAAGACAGACGGTGAATTGGTTAAAGTAGACATGGCAAGAAAAGTCTTAAAAGCGACAGGGTACAGGATAGACAGGAAGACATAACAAATAGGGACAGCACAGTGGATAAACTTTCACATAGAAAGAAAATGGGAAATGTGGTGGCTTTAAGGAAAGACAAGAACAAATTAAAAAGTGAGAACAGAGGCAAAAATAGGCACACGTAGCAGTAAAGGTAAGAAGCGAGGGGATACACTACGCGGGAAAGAATTCAAAAATAGGGATGGGGAGCTTGGTAAAAGCAGAGGTAGAAAGAAAACTGAAGAAGCGACAGGGTCCAGGATAGATGGGAGAGCATTAGAAAATACAGACGGTCAATGGATAAAAGTGGCCATAGAAACAAAATTTTAAACTGACGGAGTACAGTATAGACAGGAAAAAAAAAGAAAAAGGAAGGACAGGAAACTAAGTAAGTGGAGACCTAGAAAGAAGATTTGTAAAGCAACTGGGTACAGGACAGAGAGGGAGGAGTTAAAAAGAATCGGGACCCGAGTCAGATAGAGGGAGACAGAAAGACATTTTTAAAAGTGTCGGACTACAAGAAAAACAGGAAGGAACTGAAAAATAGGAAGAGGGATGAGAAGAGAAGGGAAGGAAACACTGAAAGAAAATTTAAAAGGTGACAGGGTATACGGAAGAAAGGGAGGAAATAAAATTTAGGGGAAGGGAGCCAGATAAAGGGAATTGTTGAAAGAGAAATTAAAGAGCCGTGGGGTACGAGAAATATAGGGGAGAATTAAAAAAAAAAAAAAAAAAAAAATCAAGGAAGGGAGCCAGACAGAGGGAGACGTAGAAGGAATTTTAAAAAGCAATTGTGTACGAGAAAGATAGACAAGAATTAAAACATAGGGACAGGGAGATGGAGAGGGGACAAAGTAGAAAGGAAACCTAAACAGCGATCGAGGACAAGCAACACAGGAGTGTTAAAAAAAGCAGGGACAGGGAGATGGCTAGAAGGAACTGTAGTTAAAGAAAATTTTAAAAGCAACGGGGTATAAGAAACACAGGAAATAATGACAAAATAGCAACAGGGAGATGGCTAGAAGGAAACATGGAAAGAACATTTAAAAAGCAATGGGGCACAGGAGAGTGAGAGGAATTAAAAAATAGAGACAGGGTGTTGGAGAGAGGGAAACATAGAAGGAGAAATTAAAATGCAACTGGGTAGAAGGAACACAGGAAACCACGAAGAAGTAGGGAGAAGGAGCCCAGAGAGGAAAACGGAGGGAAAAAAAAAAAACCTGGATAGGTGAAGTGGTACAGGGCAGAGTTGGCAGAAGAGTAACAAGTTTTGGGGAGCTGGACAAGGTAGGTGGGCCGGCAGAGAGGGAGACAGAAGCAGGGACAGGCAGGGAGGTCAGGCAGAGATCTGGGGAAGGGCGGCAGAGATGGACCGGGCCGCACAGGAGAGAACGCGTGACTCACCACAGCTCCGGGCACTGGCAGGAGACCTTCACCGCCCCAACGCTTTTCTCTCTGCCTCAGCGGCAGGCGCCTCAATGCTCTTCTACCTCCAGGCTTCCCAGCGGCTCACCCATGCAGCCAGTGGAGGCACCGAGCTCCCAGCACTGCGTGCTGGTGGTGCGTTCTGTCAGGGACGGCTCGGCGAGCCCCTTCGTGGCTGCAGGGACTGGCCGTTCCTTGCTGGAGGCACCTGCCTGCAGGGCCCCCTTGGGTTCCCTCCTCCTCAGCCAGCTCCCCTTTGTCAGCTCCCTCAGGCAGGCGTGCCCTGGCAGCCCCCTTTACAGCTAGAGCCCCTTCACACAGCAGGGCCAGCCCCATCCTCAGCCTCACTGGCCACACCTGGGGCTGCCCCAGCTCCAGGCCCAGCTGGAGCCCATTGGCAACAGGGGCCCTGGCCAAAGCCCCCCAACACATCCCCCCCTCCCCAGCACCTGTCCACAGCCACAAGCTCTGCACCCAGGGGCTGCAAACACATCCAGGGGCACAGAGGAGGCAGGAACAGTTTATTCCTTAATGCACATTAGGAATGCCGGCAGTGAGCTGGCTCCAAGGCTCGGTGCCCAAAGGCAGCAGGCGAGAAGGAAAAGAGGGAAGAGGCAAGCAGGAGGAAGGACAGAGGGCGGTAGAGAAGAGGCGTGGGACAGGGAGCCAGAAAATGGTATGCTGGGAACAAAAAAGAGGGACGGGGAGCCGCACAAGGATGGAGAGAGAGAGAGAGAGAAATGGAGGGCAGTGAGGAGGAGGATGGGGAGATGGAGCAATAAATAAGAGGGGGAGGGAGCAGGGCTGAGAGATGGAAAGGACCGAGCAGGGTGACAGGAAGAGCAGAGAGGGACAGAGAGAAGGAGACACCCGCAGGCAGGAGACAGAGAGACGGAGGAGGGGGATTTTTTCCCCGGCAGGAAACTGGATAGAGGGAGACAGAGAGAAAACTGCAACAGGGGAATAAAGCGGAAGGAATTTAAAAAGGAAAAAAAAAAAAAAAAAAAATATGGACGGGAAGCCGGACAGAGGCAGTCATAGAAAGAGAAATGAAAAAGCGACAAACACGGGCCAGAAATAAAAATCAGAGCACGTAAGACGGATGGAGGGAGAAATAGAAAGGAACGGGACAGAGAGGCCGGGAATTTTAAAAATTGTCAAGGGGAGCTCTGCAGAGGGAGATTCGAAAGAGTAAAGAAAAAGCGATGGGCTATGGGAAATGCAGGAAAGAAAAAAACGAGGCAGTGAACCAGGTAAATGGAGTCACAGAAATAAAATTTTAAAAGCAACATGGAACACGACAGGAAAGAATTAAAAACAAGGGAAAGGGAACCAGGTAAATGGAGACATAAAATTTAAAAAGCGACAGGGTAAGGAGAAGAGAAAAAACGCCCCAAACCAAAAAATAGGGAGAGCAAACCGGAGAAAAGACGAGCGAGAAAGAAACATTCAAAAGCGACGGGGTACGCAACAGGCGGGAAAGAATTAAAAAATAGGGATAGGGAGCTGGATAAAAGCAGACGTGGAAGGCAACGTGAAAACGCGAAGAGGTGCGGGACAGCCAGCAGAGGACTAAAGACAGGGCCAGCAAACTAGATTACCGGTGCATCTAGAAACAAAATTTTAAAAGCCAAGGGTTGAAGAGAGAGAAAAAAATAACAAAATAGAGACAGCGATCGAAATAAACAGAGGCACACGAAGAAAATTCATAAAGTGAAGCGCAGGCTGCGGGACAGACAGGAAAGAATTAACAAATCAACACATTGGATGGGATAGAATTAGATCGAGAAAAACTAAAAAGCCACCTCTCTTAGGAAAGACAAGAAGAAACTAAAAAAATAAAGAAAGGATGACAAAGAGAATGACACATACAAAGTAAATTGAAAAAGCAACGGGGTACACAACCTACTGAAAACTACTGAAAAATAAGGATAGGAAGCTTGACACAGGAAGAGGTAGAAAGAAAATTTCAAAAACTACTGGGTAGAGGACAAACAGGAGAAAATGTTAAAAAAAAAAAAAACGAACCCCAAACGAGATAAAAGTATACATAGAAGCAAAACTTTCAAAGCCAAGGGACTAAGAGAGGCAAGCATTAAAAAAGTAGCAACAGCAAACTAAACAAAGACGGACAGAAATTGTAAAAAGCGACTAAGGCACTAAGGAAAGAGAAGAAATAATTAAAAAATAAAGACAGTAAACGGGATAAAATTAGAGAGAAAATCTTAAAAGCAATGGGGACTGAAGAAAGAACAAAAAAATGTTCAAATAGGGACGGTGAACTAAACCGGAGACGTAGAAAGAAAATCTAAAAAGCAACGGGACTGAGGAAAGACAAGAAATTAAAAATAAAGATAACGAAGGGAATACAAGTCAGCATAGAACTAACGTTAAAAAAGCGAGGGGCATTAGGGAAATAAAGGGCAAAATTAAAATATAGGGACAGTAAACTAAGAGAGATGTAGGAAAAAAGCCTTAAAAAGCAAGGGCACTGGCGAGAGAGAAGAAAAAAAAATTAAAGGAAAAGAAAGCAAAATAAAGACAGCAAACGGGGTGAAAGTAGAAAATTTAGCAAGCGATGGCGATTACGGAAACGAATGGAAGAAAAATTTAAAAATAGGGACAGCGAACTGAAACCGACGTAGAAAGAAAATTTGTAAAGCGCCGGCACTAAGGACAGATAAGTAGCAATTAAAGAAAGACACCAACCGGGATAAAATTAGACAGAAAACTGTAAAAGCACCAGGGATTACGGAAATAAGGAAAAAAGGAAATCATAGCGACACTGAACTAAAATGGAGAAGTAGAAAGAAAACTTAAAAGGCTATGGCCCTGAAGACAGACAAGAAATAATGAAAAATAAAGATATGGACGGGAAGAAGAGTAGGCATAGAAACTGCATTTAAAAAGCGATGGGAGTTAGTGGGGAAAAAAGGCAAAAAATTCACTAGCGACAGCCAACTCCAACAGAGGTCGTAAGAAAAGTTTAAAAGCGACGGCACTAAGGAGAGAGAAGAAATAACTAAAAAATAAAGACAGCAAAATAAAGACAGCAAACGGGATCAAAGACGACAGACCATTTTAAAAGCAGCGGGGATTAAAGAACTAAGGAAAAAATTTTAAAATGGGGACGGCGAACTAAAGCGGAGACGTAGAGGCAAAATCTAAACAGCGGCGGCACGAAGGAAAGCCAAGAAAAAATAATTAAACACTAAAGACGGCAAACGAGAGAAAAGTAGGAAGTTTTGAAAGCAACGGGGACTAAGGAAATGAGGGAAAAATTTCAAAAAAGCGACGGTGAACTAAAACGAAGACGTAGAAAGAAAGTCTAAAAAGCGATGGAACAGAACAAAGAGAAGCAATACTGAAAAACAGCCAGCAAGGGGAATGAAAGTAGGCATAGGAAGAACATTTAAGAAGTGAGGGGGATTAGGGAAGTAAATGAAGTATTACAAAAAGTGGAACAGCGAACTAAAAGAGATGTAGAAAAAACCCCTTAAAAAGCGACGGCGTTAAGGAAAGACAAGAAAGAATTTAAAAAAAAAAAAAAAAGTAAAGGTAGGCAAATAAAGACCGCGAAGGGGATAAAAGTAGACAGAAAATTTAAAAAGCAATGGTGATTAAGGAAATAAAGACATGCTAAAGACAGCAAATAGGTTAAAGTAGATGTAGAAGCAGAAAGAAAGTGTAAAAGGGTCAGGGCACACGATAGCTAGGAAAGAATTAATAAACAGTGATACGCAGCTTGATAAAAGTAGACGTAGAAGGAAAAATTTACAAGGGATTGTGCACAGGACAGACAAGGAAAATGAAAAAAAATAGTGACGGTGAACGGAGAAATAGAAAGGAACCTTAGAAGCGACGGGGCACAGAAAAGAGAGGCATACATTACAAAATAAAGACAGTGAACTGGATGAAAGTAGACAGAGAAAGAAAATTGTAAAAGCGACCAGGTACGCGGCAGGTTTTCAAAATATTTAAATATTGAAAGTATTTTAAGGTATTTTTAAAAATTTAAAAAACTTAAAAATCAACAATAGGCAGCTTCATAAAAGTAGAAAGGGCGTCATGGTTTAACCCTGGCTGGCAAGTAAGCACCATACAGCTGGGATGGGGGGGAGAATTGGAAAGGTAAACATGAGAGAGACACTCTCGTGGGTTGATACAAAACAAGTTTAATAATTAAAAACAAATTTCAAAAAAACCAAACAAGCGATGCAAATGCAAACACATGCTCACCACTACCCGACCGATGCCCAGCCCGTCCCGAGCAGCGGTCCCCCCCACCCACCAACCTCCCCCCCCCCCCCCCAGTTTTATTGCTGAGCACGACGTCATACGGTCTGGAATATCCCTTTGGTCAGCTGGGTCAGCCGTCCCGGCCGCGACCATTCCCAACCCCTCGTGTACGCCCAGCCCACTCGCTGGCAGGGCAGGGTGAGGAGCAGAGCAGCCCTTGACGCGGCGCAAGCGCTGCTCAGCAGTAACCGACACCTCCCGGTGCTATCAATGCTGTTTTCAGCACAAATCCAAAAACGTAGCCCAGTACCAGCTACCGTGAAGAAAACTAACTCTATCCCATCCGAAACCTGCACACACAGAAACAAAAATGTAAGAAGCTGTGGTACAGGAAACACAGGAAAAAATTCAAAAAATGGGGACGGAAAACTAGATAAAGAGAGACATAGAAAGAAAGTCTAAAAAGTGACGGGGTACGGGAGAGACCGGAAAACGGTTTAAAAATAGGGACAGCAAACATAATAAGTGTTGATATAGAAAGAAACTTTAATAGGCGATGGCATTAAGACAGAGAAGAACAAATTAAAAAAGAAGGCTAGGGTAAAAAAAAAAATAGAGATGCACCTGGAAATAAAACGTTGAAAGTGACATGGCACACAACAGACAGGAATAAGTGAAAATATGTGGATAGGGAGTTCAATGAAAGTAGACATAGAATGAAAAGTGAAAAAGCAAGGGGTTCCAGACAGGCAGGAAAAATGTTAAAAATAAAGACAGCGACGTGGTTAAAGTAGACGCGGAAGGAAAATTTGAAAAGCAAGCAGGTAAAGGACAGGCGGGACAAAAATTAAAAATGGGTACAGAAAATGGGATAAAAGTTGACACAGCAAGAAAATTCAAAAAGCAAAGGCATTAAGGAAAGACAAGAAAAATCACTTAAAAATTGGGGTAGGGTGATGAGAGGGAGACCTAGGCAGAAAATCATAAAAGCAAAGGTATTAAGGAAAGACAAGAAAAAGCTACAAAATACGAATAGGGAGAAATATACAGAGAGACATAGCAAACTTCAAAAGCCATGGGGTACAGAGCAGACAGGAAACAAATAAAAAAGACAGACGGTGAATTGGTTAAAGTAGACATGGCAAGAAAAGTCTTAAAAGCGACAGGGTACAGGATAGACAGGAAGACATAACAAATAGGGACAGCACAGTGGATAAACTTTGACATAGAAAGAAAATGGGAAATGTGGTGGCTTTAAGGAAAGACAAGAACAAATTAAAAAGTGAGAACAGAGGCAAAAATAGGCACACGTAGCAGTAAAGGTAAGAAGCGAGGGGATACACTACGCGGGAAAGAATTCAAAAATAGGGATGGGGAGCTTGGTAAAAGCAGAGGTAGAAAGAAAACTGAAGAAGCGACAGGGTCCAGGATAGATGGGAGAGCATTAGAAAATACAGACGGTCAATGGATAAAAGTGGCCATAGAAACAAAATTTTAAACTGACGGAGTACAGTATAGACAGGAAAAAAAAAGAAAAAGGAAGGACAGGAAACTAAGTAAGTGGAGACCTAGAAAGAAGATTTGTAAAGCAACTGGGTACAGGACAGAGAGGGAGGAGTTAAAAAGAATCGGGACCCGAGTCAGAAAGACATTTTTAAAAGTGTCGGACTACAAGAAAAACAGGAAGGAACTGAAAAATAGGAAGAGGGATGAGAAGAGAAGGGAAGGAAACACTGAAAGAAAATTTAAAAGGTGACAGGGTATACGGAAGAAAGGGAGGAAATAAAATTTAGGGGAAGGGAGCCAGATAAAGGGAATTGTTGAAAGAGAAATTAAAGAGCCGTGGGGTACGAGAAATATAGGGGAGAATTAAAAAAAAAAAAAAAATATATCAAGGAAGGGAGCCAGACAGAGGGAGACGTAGAAGGAATTTTAAAAAGCAATTGTGTACGAGAAAGATAGACAAGAATTAAAACATAGGGACAGGGAGATGGAGAGGGGACAAAGTAGAAAGGAAACCTAAACAGCGATCGAGGACAAGCAACACAGGAGTGTTAAAAAAAGCAGGGACAGGGAGATGGCTAGAAGGAACTGTAGTTAAAGAAAATTTTAAAAGCAACGGGGTATAAGAAACACAGGAAATAATGACAAAATAGCAACAGGGAGATGGCTAGAAGGAAACATGGAAAGAACATTTAAAAAGCGATGGGGCACAGGAGAGTGAGAGGAATTAAAAAATAGAGACAGGGTGTTGGAGAGAGGGAAACATAGAAGGAGAAATTAAAATGCAACGGGGTAGAAGGAACACAGGAAACGACGAAGAAGTAGGGAGAAGGAGCCCAGAGAGGAAAACGGAGGGAAAAAAAAAAAACCTGGATAGGTGAAGTGGTACAGGGCAGAGTTGGCAGAAGAGTAACAAGTTTTGGGGAGCTGGACAAGGTAGGTGGGCCGGCAGAGAGGGAGACAGAAGCAGGGACAGGCAGGGAGGTCAGGCAGAGATCTGGGGAAGGGCGGCAGAGATGGACCGGGCCGCACAGGAGAGAACGCGTGACTCACCACAGCTCCGGGCACTGGCAGGAGACCTTCACCGCCCCAACGCTTTTCTCTCTGCCTCAGCGGCAGGCGCCTCAATGCTCTTCTACCTCCAGGCTTCCCAGCGGCTCACCCATGCAGCCAGTGGAGGCACCGAGCTCCCAGCACTGCGTGCTGGTGGTGCGTTCTGTCAGGGACGGCTCGGCGAGCCCCTTCGTGGCTGCAGGGACTGGCCGTTCCTTGCTGGAGGCACCTGCCTGCAGGGCCCCCTTGGGTTCCCTCCTCCTCAGCCAGCTCCCCTTTGTCAGCTCCCTCAGGCAGGCGTGCCCTGGCAGCCCCCTTTACAGCTAGAGCCCCTTCACACAGCAGGGCCAGCCCCATCCTCAGCCTCACTGGCCACACCTGGGGCTGCCCCAGCTCCAGGCCCAGCTGGAGCCCATTGGCAACAGGGGCCCTGGCCAAAGCCCCCCAACACATCCCCCCCTCCCCAGCACCTGTCCACAGCCACAAGCTCTGCACCCAGGGGCTGCAAACACATCCAGGGGCACAGAGGAGGCAGGAACAGTTTATTCCTTAATGCACATTAGGAATGCCGGCAGTGAGCTGGCTCCAAGGCTCGGTGCCCAAAGGCAGCAGGCGAGAAGGAAAAGAGGGAAGAGGCAAGCAGGAGGAAGGACAGAGGGCGGTAGAGAAGAGGCGTGGGACAGGGAGCCAGAAAATGGTATGCTGGGAACAAAAAAGAGGGACGGGGAGCCGCACAAGGATGGAGAGAGAGAGAGAGAGAGAGAAATGGAGGGCAGTGAGGAGGAGGATGGGGAGATGGAGCAATAAATAAGAGGGGGAGGGAGCAGGGCTGAGAGATGGAAAGGACCGAGCAGGGTGACAGGAAGAGCAGAGAGGGACAGAGAGAAGGAGACACCCGCAGGCAGGAGACAGAGAGACGGAGGAGGGGGATTTTTTCCCCGGCAGGAAACTGGATAGAGGGAGACAGAGAGAAAACTGCAACAGGGGAATAAAGCGGAAGGAATTTAAAAAGGAAAAAAAAAAAAAAAAAAGGACGGGAAGCCGGACAGAGGCAGTCATCATAGAAAGAGAAATGAAAAAGCGACAAACACGGGCCAGAAATAAAAATCAGAGCACGTAAGACGGATGGAGGGAGAAATAGAAAGGAACGGGACAGAGAGGCCGGCAATTTTAAAAATTGTCAAGGGGAGCTCTGCAGAGGGAGATTCGAAAGAGTAAAGAAAAAGCGATGGGCTATGGGAAATGCAGGAAAGAAAAAAACGAGGCAGTGAACCAGGTAAATGGAGTCACAGAAATAAAATTTTAAAAGCAACATGGAACACGACAGGAAAGAATTAAAAACAAGGGAAAGGGAACCAGGTAAATGGAGACATAAAATTTAAAAAGCGACAGGGTAAGGAGAAGAGAAAAAACGCCCCAAATCAAAAAATAGGGAGAGCAAACCGGAGAAAAGACGAGCGAGAAAGAAACATTCAAAAGCGACGGGGTACGCAACAGGCGGGAAAGAATTAAAAAATAGGGATAGGGAGCTGGATAAAAGCAGACGTGGAAGGCAACGTGAAAACGCGAAGAGGTGCGGGACAGCCAGCAGAGGACTAAAGACAGGGCCAGCAAACTAGATTACCGGTGCATCTAGAAACAAAATTTTAAAAGCCAAGGGTTGAAGAGAGAGAAAAAAATAACAAAATGGAGACAGCGATCGAAATAAACAGAGGCACACGAAGAAAATTCATAAAGTGAAGCGCAGGCTGCGGGACAGACAGGAAAGAATTAACAAATCAACACATTGGATGGGATAGAATTAGATCGAGAAAAACTAAAAAGCCACCTCTATTAGGAAAGACAAGAAGAAACTAAAAAAATAAAGAAAGGATGACAAAGAGAATGACACATACAAAGTAAATTGAAAAAGCAACGGGGTACACAACCTACTGAAAACTACTGAAAAATAAGGATAGGAAGCTTGACACAGGAAGAGGTAGAAAGAAAATTTCAAAAACTACTGGGTAGAGGACAAACAGGAGAAAATGTAAAAAAAAAAAAACAAACCAACCCCAAACGAGATAAAAGTATACATAGAAGCAAAACTTTCAAAGCCAAGGGACTAAGAGAGGCAAGCATTAAAAAAGTAGCAACAGCAAACTAAACAAAGACGGACAGAAATTGTAAAAAGCGACTAAGGCACTAAGGAAAGAGAAGAAATAATTAAAAAATAAAGACAGTAAACGGGATAAACTTAGAGAGAAAATCTTAAAAGCAATGGGGACTGAAGAAAGAACAAAAAAATGTTCAAATAGGGACGGTGAACTAAACCGGAGACGTAGAAAGAAAATCTAAAAAGCAACGGGACTGAGGAAAGACAAGAAATTAAAAATAAAGATAACGAAGGGACTACAAGTCAGCATAGAACTAACGTTAAAAAAGCGAGGGGCATTAGGGAAATAAAGGGCAAAATTAAAATATAGGGACAGTAAACTAAGAGAGATGTAGGAAAAAAGCCTTAAAAAGCAAGGGCACTAGCGAGAGAGAAGAAAAAAAAATTAAAGGAAAAGAAAGCAAAATAAAGACAGCAAACGGGGTGAAAGTAGAAAATTTAGCAAGCGATGGCGATTACGGAAACGAATGGAAGAAAAATTTAAAAATAGGGACAGCGAACTGAAACCGACGTAGAAAGAAAATTTGTAAAGCGCCGGCACTAAGGACAGATAAGTAGCAATTAAAGAAAGACACCAACCGGGATAAAAATAGACAGAAAACTGTAAAAGCACCAGGGATTACGGAAATAAGGAAAAAAGGAAATCATAGCGACACTGAACTAAAATGGAGAAGTAGAAAGAAAACTTAAAAGGCTATGGCCCTGAAGACAGACAAGAAATAATGAAAAATAAAGATATGGACGGGAAGAAGAGTAGGCATAGAAACTGCGTTTAAAAAGCGATGGGAGTTAGTGGGGAAAAAAGGCAAAAAATTCACTAGCGACAGCCAACTCCAACAGAGGTCGTAAGAAAAGTTTAAAAGCGACGGCACTAAGGAGAGAGAAGAAATAACTAAAAAATAAAGACAGCAAAATAAAGACAGCAAACGGGATCAAAGACGACAGACCATTTTAAAAGCAGCGGGGATTAAAGAACTAAGGAAAAAATTTTAAAATGGGGACGGCGAACTAAAGCGGAGACGTAGAGGCAAAATCTAAACAGCGGCGGCACGAAGGAAAGCCAAGAAAAAATAATTAAACACTAAAGACGGCAAACGAGAGAAAAGTAGGAAGTTTTGAAAGCAACGGGGACTAAGGAAATGAGGAAAAAATTTCAAAAAAGCGACGGTGAACTAAAACGAAGACGTAGAAAGAAAGTCTAAAAAGCGATGGAACAGAACAAAGAGAAGCAATACTGAAAAACAGCCAGCAAGGGGAATGAAAGTAGGCATAGGAAGAACATTTAAGAAGTGAGGGGGATTAGGGAAGTAAATGAAGTATTACAAAAAGTGGAACAGCGAACTAAAAGAGATGTAGAAAAAACCCCTTAAAAAGCGACGGCGTTAAGGAAAGACAAGAAAGAATTTTTTTTAAAAAAAAAAAGTAAAGGTAGGCAAATAAAGACCGCGAAGGGGATAAAAGTAGACAGAAAATTTAAAAAGCAATGGTGATTAAGGAAATAAAGACATGCTAAAGACAGCAAATAGGTTAAAGTAGATGTAGAAGCAGAAAGAAGGTGTAAAAGGGTCAGGGCACACGATAGCCAGGAAAGAATTAATAAACAGTGATACGCAGCTTGATAAAAGTAGACGTAGAAGGAAAAATTTACAAGGGATTGTGCACAGGACAGACAAGGAAAATGAAAAAAAATAGTGACGGTGAACGGAGAAATAGAAAGGAACCTTAGAAGCGACGGGGCACAGAAAAGAGAGGCATACATTACAAAATAAAGACAGTGAACTGGATGAAAGTAGACAGAGAAAGAAAATTGTAAAAGCGACCAGGTACGCGGCAGGTTTTCAAAATATTTAAATATTGAAAGTATTTTAAGGTATTTTTAAAAATTTAAAAAACTTAAAAATCAACAATAGGCAGCTTCATAAAAGTAGAAAGGGCGTCATGGTTTAACCCTGGCTGGCAAGTAAGCACCATACAGCTGGGATGGGGGGGAGAATTGGAAAGGTAAACATGAGAGAGACACTCTCGTGGGTTGATACAAAACAAGTTTAATAATTAAAAACAAATTTCAAAAAAACCAAACAAGCGATGCAAATGCAAACACATGCTCACCACTACCCGACCGATGCCCAGCCCGTCCCGAGCAGCGGTCCCCCCCACCCACCAACCTCCCCCCCCCCCCCCCCAGTTTTATTGCTGAGCACGACGTCATACGGTCTGGAATATCCCTTTGGTCAGCTGGGTCAGCCGTCCCGGCCGCGACCATTCCCAACCCCTCGTGTACGCCCAGCCCACTCGCTGGCAGGGCAGGGTGAGGAGCAGAGCAGCCCTTGACGCGGCGCAAGCGCTGCTCAGCAGTAACCGACACCTCCCGGTGCTATCAATGCTGTTTTCAGCACAAATCCAAAAACGTAGCCCAGTACCAGCTACCGTGAAGAAAACTAACTCTATCCCATCCGAAACCTGCACACACAGAAACAAAAATGTAAGAAGCTGTGGTACAGGAAACACAGGAAAAAATTCAAAAAATGGGGACGGAAAACTAGATAAAGAGAGACATAGAAAGAAAGTCTAAAAAGTGACGGGGTACGGGAGAGACCGGAAAACGGTTTAAAAATAGGGACAGCAAACATAATAAGTGTTGATATAGAAAGAAACTTTAATAGGCGATGGCATTAAGACAGAGAAGAACAAATTAAAAAAGAAGGCTAGGGTAAAAAAAAAAAATAGAGATGCACCTGGAAATAAAACGTTGAAAGCGACATGGCACACAACAGACAGGAATAAGTGAAAATATGTGGATAGGGAGTTCAATGAAAGTAGACATAGAATGAAAAGTGAAAAAGCAAGGGGTTCCAGACAGGCAGGAAAAATGTTAAAAATAAAGACAGCGACGTGGTTAAAGTAGACGCGGAAGGAAAATTTGAAAAGCAAGCAGGTAAAGGACAGGCGGGACAAAAATTAAAAATGGGTACAGAAAATGGGATAAAAGTTGACACAGCAAGAAAATTCAAAAAGCAAAGGCATTAAGGAAAGACAAGAAAAATCACTTAAAAATTGGGGTAGGGTGATGAGAGGGAGACCTAGGCAGAAAATCATAAAAGCAAAGGTATTAAGGAAAGACAAGAAAAAGCTACAAAATACGAATAGGGAGAAATATACAGAGAGACATAGCAAACTTCAAAAGCCATGGGGTACAGAGCAGACAGGAAACAAATAAAAAAGACAGACGGTGAATTGGTTAAAGTAGACATGGCAAGAAAAGTCTTAAAAGCGACAGGGTACAGGATAGACAGGAAGACATAACAAATAGGGACAGCACAGTGGATAAACTTTCACATAGAAAGAAAATGGGAAATGTGGTGGCTTTAAGGAAAGACAAGAACAAATTAAAAAGTGAGAACAGAGGCAAAAATAGGCACACGTAGCAGTAAAGGTAAGAAGCGAGGGGATACACTACGCGGGAAAGAATTCAAAAATAGGGATGGGGAGCTTGGTAAAAGCAGAGGTAGAAAGAAAACTGAAGAAGCGACAGGGTCCAGGATAGATGGGAGAGCATTAGAAAATACAGACGGTCAATGGATAAAAGTGGCCATAGAAACAAAATTTTAAACTGACGGAGTACAGTATAGACAGGAAAAAAAAAGAAAAAGGAAGGACAGGAAACTAAGTAAGTGGAGACCTAGAAAGAAGATTTGTAAAGCAACTGGGTACAGGACAGAGAGGGAGGAGTTAAAAAGAATCGGGACCCAAGTCAGATAGAGGGAGACAGAAAGACATTTTTAAAAGTGTCGGACTACAAGAAAAACAGGAAGGAACTGAGAAATAGGAAGAGGGATGAGAAGAGAAGGGAAGGAAACACTGAAAGAAAATTTAAAAGGTGACAGGGTATACGGAAGAAAGGGAGGAAATAAAATTTAGGGGAAGGGAGCCAGATAAAGGGAATTGTTGAAAGAGAAATTAAAGAGCCGTGGGGTACGAGAAATATAGGGGAGAATTAAAAAAAAAAAAAAAAAAAAAATCAAGGAAGGGAGCCAGACAGAGGGAGACGTAGAAGGAATTTTAAAAAGCAATTGTGTACGAGAAAGATAGACAAGAATTAAAACATAGGGACAGGGAGATGGAGAGGGGACAAAGTAGAAAGGAAACCTAAACAGCGATCGAGGACAAGCAACACAGGAGTGTTAAAAAAAGCAGGGACAGGGAGATGGCTAGAAGGAACTGTAGTTAAAGAAAATTTTAAAAGCAACGGGGTATAAGAAACACAGGAAATAATGACAAAATAGCAACAGGGAGATGGCTAGAAGGAAACATGGAAAGAACATTTAAAAAGCGATGGGGCACAGGAGAGTGAGAGGAATTAAAAAATAGAGACAGGGTGTTGGAGAGAGGGAAACATAGAAGGAGAAATTAAAATGCAACGGGGTAGAAGGAACACAGGAAACGACGAAGAAGTAGGGAGAAGGAGCCCAGAGAGGAAAACGGAGGGAAAAAAAAAAAACCTGGATAGGTGAAGTGGTACAGGGCAGAGTTGGCAGAAGAGTAACAAGTTTTGGGGAGCTGGACAAGGTAGGTGGGCCGGCAGAGAGGGAGACAGAAGCAGGGACAGGCAGGGAGGTCAGGCAGAGATCTGGGGAAGGGCGGCAGAGATGGACCGGGCCGCACAGGAGAGAACACGTGACTCACCACAGCTCCGGGCACTGGCAGGAGACCTTCACCGCCCCAACGCTTTTCTCTCTGCCTCAGCGGCAGGCGCCTCAATGCTCTTCTACCTCCAGGCTTCCCAGCGGCTCACCCATGCAGCCAGTGGAGGCACCGAGCTCCCAGCACTGCGTGCTGGTGGTGCGTTCTGTCAGGGACGGCTCGGCGAGCCCCTTCGTGGCTGCAGGGACTGGCCGTTCCTTGCTGGAGGCACCTGCCTGCAGGGCCCCCTTGGGTTCCCTCCTCCTCAGCCAGCTCCCCTTTGTCAGCTCCCTCAGGCAGGCGTGCCCTGGCAGCCCCCTTTACAGCTAGAGCCCCTTCACACAGCAGGGCCAGCCCCATCCTCAGCCTCACTGGCCACACCTGGGGCTGCCCCAGCTCCAGGCCCAGCTGGAGCCCATTGGCAACAGGGGCCCTGGCCAAAGCCCCCCAACACATCCCCCCCTCCCCAGCACCTGTCCACAGCCACAAGCTCTGCACCCAGGGGCTGCAAACACATCCAGGGGCACAGAGGAGGCAGGAACAGTTTATTCCTTAATGCACATTAGGAATGCCGGCAGTGAGCTGGCTCCAAGGCTCGGTGCCCAAAGGCAGCAGGCGAGAAGGAAAAGAGGGAAGAGGCAAGCAGGAGGAAGGACAGAGGGCGGTAGAGAAGAGGCGTGGGACAGGGAGCCAGAAAATGGTATGCTGGGAACAAAAAAGAGGGACGGGGAGCCGCACAAGGATGGAGAGAGAGAGAGAGAGAGAGAAATGGAGGGCAGTGAGGAGGAGGATGGGGAGATGGAGCAATAAATAAGAGGGGGAGGGAGCAGGGCTGAGAGATGGAAAGGACCGAGCAGGGTGACAGGAAGAGCAGAGAGGGACAGAGAGAAGGAGACACCCGCAGGCAGGAGACAGAGAGACGGAGGAGGGGGATTTTTTTCCCCGGCAGGAAACTGGATAGAGGGAGACAGAGAGAAAACTGCAACAGGGGAATAAAGCGGAAGGAATTTAAAAAGGAAAAAAAAAAAAAAAAGAAAAGGACGGGAAGCCGGACAGAGGCAGTCATAGAAAGAGAAATGAAAAAGCGACAAACACGGGCCAGAAATAAAAATCAGAGCACGTAAGACGGATGGAGGGAGAAATAGAAAGGAACGGGACAGAGAGGCCGGGAATTTTAAAAATTGTCAAGGGGAGCTCTGCAGAGGGAGATTCGAAAGAGTAAAGAAAAAGCGATGGGCTATGGGAAATGCAGGAAAGAAAAAAACGAGGCAGTGAACCAGGTAAATGGAGTCACAGAAATAAAATTTTAAAAGCAACATGGAACACGACAGGAAAGAATTAAAAACAAGGGAAAGGGAACCAGGTAAATGGAGACATAAAATTTAAAAAGCGACAGGGTAAGGAGAAGAGAAAAAACGCCCCAAACCAAAAAATAGGGAGAGCAAACCGGAGAAAAGACGAGCGAGAAAGAAACATTCAAAAGCGACGGGGTACGCAACAGGCGGGAAAGAATTAAAAAATAGGGATAGGGAGCTGGATAAAAGCAGACGTGGAAGGCAACGTGAAAACGCGAAGAGGTGCGGGACAGCCAGCAGAGGACTAAAGACAGGGCCAGCAAACTAGATTACCGGTGCATCTAGAAACAAAATTTTAAAAGCCAAGGGTTGAAGAGAGAGAAAAAAATAACAAAATAGAGACAGCGATCGAAATAAACAGAGGCACACGAAGAAAATTCATAAAGTGAAGCGCAGGCTGCGGGACAGACAGGAAAGAATTAACAAATCAACACATTGGATGGGATAGAATTAGATCGAGAAAAACTAAAAAGCCACCTCTCTTAGGAAAGACAAGAAGAAACTAAAAAAATAAAGAAAGGATGACAAAGAGAATGACACATACAAAGTAAATTGAAAAAGCAACGGGGTACACAACCTACTGAAAACTACTGAAAAATAAGGATAGGAAGCTTGACACAGGAAGAGGTAGAAAGAAAATTTCAAAAACTACTGGGTAGAGGACAAACAGGAGAAAATGTTAAAAAAAGAAAACCAACCCCAAACGAGATAAAAGTATACATAGAAGCAAAACTTTCAAAGCCAAGGGACTAAGAGAGGCAAGCATTAAAAAAGCAGCAACAGCAAACTAAACAAAGACGGACAGAAATTGTAAAAAGCGACTAAGGCACTAAGGAAAGAGAAGAAATAATTAAAAAATAAAGACAGTAAACGGGATAAACTTAGAGAGAAAATCTTAAAAGCAATGGGGACTGAAGAAAGAACAAAAAAATGTTCAAATAGGGACGGTGAACTAAACCGGAGACGTAGAAAGAAAATCTAAAAAGCAACGGGACTGAGGAAAGACAAGAAATTAAAAATAAAGATAACGAAGGGACTACAAGTCAGCATAGAACTAACGTTAAAAAAGCGAGGGGCATTAGGGAAATAAAGGGCAAAATTAAAATATAGGGACAGTAAACTGAGAGAGATGTAGGAAAAAAGCCTTAAAAAGCAAGGGCACTAGCGAGAGAGAAGAAAAAAAAGTTAAAGGAAAAGAAAGCAAAATAAAGACAGCAAACGGGGTGAAAGTAGAAAATTTAGCAAGCGATGGCGATTACGGAAACGAATGGAAGAAAAATTTAAAAATAGGGACAGCGAACTGAAACCGACGTAGAAAGAAAATTTGTAAAGCGCCGGCACTAAGGACAGATAAGTAGCAATTAAAGAAAGACACCAACCGGGATAAAATTAGACAGAAAACTGTAAAAGCACCAGGGATTACGGAAATAAGGAAAAAAGGAAATCATAGCGACACTGAACTAAAATGGAGAAGTAGAAAGAAAACTTAAAAGGCTATGGCCCTGAAGACAGACAAGAAATAATGAAAAATAAAGATATGGACGGGAAGAAGAGTAGGCATAGAAACTGCGTTTAAAAAGCGATGGGAGTTAGTGGGGAAAAAAGGCAAAAAATTCACTAGCGACAGCCAACTCCAACAGAGGTCGTAAGAAAAGTTTAAAAGCGACGGCACTAAGGAGAGAGAAGAAATAACTAAAAAATAAAGACAGCAAAATAAAGACAGCAAACGGGATCAAAGACGACAGACCATTTTAAAAGCAGCGGGGATTAAAGAACTAAGGAAAAAATTTTAAAATGGGGACGGCGAACTAAAGCGGAGACGTAGAGGCAAAATCTAAACAGCGGCGGCACGAAGGAAAGCCAAGAAAAAATAATTAAACACTAAAGACGGCAAACGAGAGAAAAGTAGGAAGTTTTGAAAGCAACGGGGACTAAGGAAATGAGGGAAAAATTTCAAAAAAGCGACGGTGAACTAAAACGAAGACGTAGAAAGAAAGTCTAAAAAGCGATGGAACAGAACAAAGAGAAGCAATACTGAAAAACAGCCAGCAAGGGGAATGAAAGTAGGCGTAGGAAGAACATTTAAGAAGTGAGGGGGATTAGGGAAGTAAATGAAGTATTACAAAAAGTGGAACAGCGAACTAAAAGAGATGTAGAAAAAACCCCTTAAAAAGCGACGGCGTTAAGGAAAGACAAGAAAGAATTTTTTTTTTAAAAAAAAAAAGTAAAGGTAGGCAAATAAAGACCGCGAAGGGGATAAAAGTAGACAGAAAATTTAAAAAGCAATGGTGATTAAGGAAATAAAGACATGCTAAAGACAGCAAATAGGTTAAAGTAGATGTAGAAGCAGAAAGAAAGTGTAAAAGGGTCAGGGCACACGATAGCCAGGAAAGAATTAATAAACAGTGATACGCAGCTTGATAAAAGTAGACGTAGAAGGAAAAATTTACAAGGGATTGTGCACAGGACAGACAAGGAAAATGAAAAAAAATAGTGACGGTGAACGGAGAAATAGAAAGGAACCTTAGAAGCGACGGGGCACAGAAAAGAGAGGCATACATTACAAAATAAAGACAGTGAACTGGATGAAAGTAGACAGAGAAAGAAAATTGTAAAAGCGACCAGGTACGCGGCAGGTTTTCAAAATATTTAAATATTGAAAGTATTTTAAGGTATTTTTAAAAATTTAAAAAACTTAAAAATCAACAATAGGCAGCTTCATAAAAGTAGAAAGGGCGTCATGGTTTAACCCTGGCTGGCAAGTAAGCACCATACAGCTGGGATGGGGGGGAGAATTGGAAAGGTAAACATGAGAGAGACACTCTCGTGGGTTGATACAAAACAAGTTTAATAATTAAAAACAAATTTCAAAAAAACCAAACAAGCGATGCAAATGCAAACACATGCTCACCACTACCCGACCGATGCCCAGCCCGTCCCGAGCAGCGGTCCCCCCCACCCACCAACCTCCCCCCCCCCCCCCAGTTTTATTGCTGAGCACGATGTCATACGGTCTGGAATATCCCTTTGGTCAGCTGGGTCAGCCGTCCCGGCCGCGACCATTCCCAACCCCTCGTGTACGCCCAGCCCACTCGCTGGCAGGGCAGGGTGAGGAGCAGAGCAGCCCTTGACGCGGCGCAAGCGCTGCTCAGCAGTAACCGACACCTCCCGGTGCTATCAATGCTGTTTTCAGCACAAATCCAAAAACGTAGCCCAGTACCAGCTACCGTGAAGAAAACTAACTCTATCCCATCCGAAACCTGCACACACAGAAACAAAAATGTAAGAAGCTGTGGTACAGGAAACACAGGAAAAAATTCAAAAAATGGGGACGGAAAACTAGATAAAGAGAGACATAGAAAGAAAGTCTAAAAAGTGACGGGGTACGGGAGAGACCGGAAAACGGTTTAAAAATAGGGACAGCAAACATAATAAGTGTTGATATAGAAAGAAACTTTAATAGGCGATGGCATTAAGACAGAGAAGAACAAATTAAAAAAGAAGGCTAAGGTAAAAAAAAAAATAGAGATGCACCTGGAAATAAAACGTTGAAAGTGACATGGCACACAACAGACAGGAATAAGTGAAAATATGTGGATAGGGAGTTCAATGAAAGTAGACATAGAATGAAAAGTGAAAAAGCAAGGGGTTCCAGACAGGCAGGAAAAATGTTAAAAATAAAGACAGCGACGTGGTTAAAGTAGACGCGGAAGGAAAATTTGAAAAGCAAGCAGGTAAAGGACAGGCGGGACAAAAATTAAAAATGGGTACAGAAAATGGGATAAAAGTTGACACAGCAAGAAAATTCAAAAAGCAAAGGCATTAAGGAAAGACAAGAAAAATCACTTAAAAATTGGGGTAGGGTGATGAGAGGGAGACCTAGGCAGAAAATCATAAAAGCAAAGGTATTAAGGAAAGACAAGAAAAAGCTACAAAATACGAATAGGGAGAAATATACAGAGAGACATAGCAAACTTCAAAAGCCATGGGGTACAGAGCAGACAGGAAACAAATAAAAAAGACAGACGGTGAATTGGTTAAAGTAGACATGGCAAGAAAAGTCTTAAAAGCGACAGGGTACAGGATAGACAGGAAGACATAACAAATAGGGACAGCACAGTGGATAAACTTTCACATAGAAAGAAAATGGGAAATGTGGTGGCTTTAAGGAAAGACAAGAACAAATTAAAAAGTGAGAACAGAGGCAAAAATAGGCACACGTAGCAGTAAAGGTAAGAAGCGAGGGGATACACTACGCGGGAAAGAATTCAAAAATAGGGATGGGGAGCTTGGTAAAAGCAGAGGTAGAAAGAAAACTGAAGAAGCGACAGGGTCCAGGATAGATGGGAGAGCATTAGAAAATACAGACGGTCAATGGATAAAAGTGGCCATAGAAACAAAATTTTAAACTGACGGAGTACAGTATAGACAGGAAAAAAAAAGAAAAAGGAAGGACAGGAAACTAAGTAAGTGGAGACCTAGAAAGAAGATTTGTAAAGCAACTGGGTACAGGACAGAGAGGGAGGAGTTAAAAAGAATCGGGACCCGAGTCAGAAAGACATTTTTAAAAGTGTCGGACTACAAGAAAAACAGGAAGGAACTGAAAAATAGGAAGAGGGATGAGAAGAGAAGGGAAGGAAACACTGAAAGAAAATTTAAAAGGTGACAGGGTATACGGAAGAAAGGGAGGAAATAAAATTTAGGGGAAGGGAGCCAGATAAAGGGAATTGTTGAAAGAGAAATTAAAGAGCCGTGGGGTACGAGAAATATAGGGGAGAATTAAAAAAAAAAAAAAAAATATATCAAGGAAGGGAGCCAGACAGAGGGAGACGTAGAAGGAATTTTAAAAAGCAATTGTGTACGAGAAAGATAGACAAGAATTAAAACATAGGGACAGGGAGATGGAGAGGGGACAAAGTAGAAAGGAAACCTAAACAGCGATCGAGGACAAGCAACACAGGAGTGTTAAAAAAAGCAGGGACAGGGAGATGGCTAGAAGGAACTGTAGTTAAAGAAAATTTTAAAAGCAACGGGGTATAAGAAACACAGGAAATAATGACAAAATAGCAACAGGGAGATGGCTAGAAGGAAACATGGAAAGAACATTTAAAAAGCGATGGGGCACAGGAGAGTGAGAGGAATTAAAAAATAGAGACAGGGTGTTGGAGAGAGGGAAACATAGAAGGAGAAATTAAAATGCAACGGGGTAGAAGGAACACAGGAAACGACGAAGAAGTAGGGAGAAGGAGCCCAGAGAGGAAAACGGAGGGAAAAAAAAAAAACCTGGATAGGTGAAGTGGTACAGGGCAGAGTTGGCAGAAGAGTAACAAGTTTTGGGGAGCTGGACAAGGTAGGTGGGCCGGCAGAGAGGGAGACAGAAGCAGGGACAGGCAGGGAGGTCAGGCAGAGATCTGGGGAAGGGCGGCAGAGATGGACCGGGCCGCACAGGAGAGAACGCGTGACTCACCACAGCTCCGGGCACTGGCAGGAGACCTTCACCGCCCCAACGCTTTTCTCTCTGCCTCAGCGGCAGGCGCCTCAATGCTCTTCTACCTCCAGGCTTCCCAGCGGCTCACCCATGCAGCCAGTGGAGGCACCGAGCTCCCAGCACTGCGTGCTGGTGGTGCGTTCTGTCAGGGACGGCTCGGCGAGCCCCTTCGTGGCTGCAGGGACTGGCCGTTCCTTGCTGGAGGCACCTGCCTGCAGGGCCCCCTTGGGTTCCCTCCTCCTCAGCCAGCTCCCCTTTGTCAGCTCCCTCAGGCAGGCGTGCCCTGGCAGCCCCCTTTACAGCTAGAGCCCCTTCACACAGCAGGGCCAGCCCCATCCTCAGCCTCACTGGCCACACCTGGGGCTGCCCCAGCTCCAGGCCCAGCTGGAGCCCATTGGCAACAGGGGCCCTGGCCAAAGCCCCCCAACACATCCCCCCCTCCCCAGCACCTGTCCACAGCCACAAGCTCTGCACCCAGGGGCTGCAAACACATCCAGGGGCACAGAGGAGGCAGGAACAGTTTATTCCTTAATGCACATTAGGAATGCCGGCAGTGAGCTGGCTCCAAGGCTCGGTGCCCAAAGGCAGCAGGCGAGAAGGAAAAGAGGGAAGAGGCAAGCAGGAGGAAGGACAGAGGGCGGTAGAGAAGAGGCGTGGGACAGGGAGCCAGAAAATGGTATGCTGGGAACAAAAAAGAGGGACGGGGAGCCGCACAAGGATGGAGAGAGAGAGAGAGAGAAATGGAGGGCAGTGAGGAGGAGGATGGGGAGATGGAGCAATAAATAAGAGGGGGAGGGAGCAGGGCTGAGAGATGGAAAGGACCGAGCAGGGTGACAGGAAGAGCAGAGAGGGACAGAGAGAAGGAGACACCCGCAGGCAGGAGACAGAGAGACGGAGGAGGGGGATTTTTTCCCCGGCAGGAAACTGGATAGAGGGAGACAGAGAGAAAACTGCAACAGGGGAATAAAGCGGAAGGAATTTAAAAAGGAAAAAAAAAAAAAAAAAAAAAGGACGGGAAGCCGGACAGAGGCAGTCATAGAAAGAGAAATGAAAAAGCGACAAACACGGGCCAGAAATAAAAATCAGAGCACGTAAGACGGATGGAGGGAGAAATAGAAAGGAACGGGACAGAGAGGCCGGGAATTTTAAAAATTGTCAAGGGGAGCTCTGCAGAGGGAGATTCGAAAGAGTAAAGAAAAAGCGATGGGCTATGGGAAATGCAGGAAAGAAAAAAACGAGGCAGTGAACCAGGTAAATGGAGTCACAGAAATAAAATTTTAAAAGCAACATGGAACACGACAGGAAAGAATTAAAAACAAGGGAAAGGGAACCAGGTAAATGGAGACATAAAATTTAAAAAGCGACAGGGTAAGGAGAAGAGAAAAAACGCCCCAAACCAAAAAATAGGGAGAGCAAACCGGAGAAAAGACGAGCGAGAAAGAAACATTCAAAAGCGACGGGGTACGCAACAGGCGGGAAAGAATTAAAAAATAGGGATAGGGAGCTGGATAAAAGCAGACGTGGAAGGCAACGTGAAAACGCGAAGAGGTGCGGGACAGCCAGCAGAGGACTAAAGACAGGGCCAGCAAACTAGATTACCGGTGCATCTAGAAACAAAATTTTAAAAGCCAAGGGTTGAAGAGAGAGAAAAAAATAACAAAATAGAGACAGCGATCGAAATAAACAGAGGCACACGAAGAAAATTCATAAAGTGAAGCGCAGGCTGCGGGACAGACAGGAAAGAATTAACAAATCAACACATTGGATGGGATAGAATTAGATCGAGAAAAACTAAAAAGCCACCTCTATTAGGAAAGACAAGAAGAAACTAAAAAAATAAAGAAAGGATGACAAAGAGAATGACACATACAAAGTAAATTGAAAAAGCAACGGGGTACACAACCTACTGAAAACTACTGAAAAATAAGGATAGGAAGCTTGACACAGGAAGAGGTAGAAAGAAAATTTCAAAAACTACTGGGTAGAGGACAAACAGGAGAAAATGTAAAAAAAAAAAAACAAACCAACCCCAAACGAGATAAAAGTATACATAGAAGCAAAACTTTCAAAGCCAAGGGACTAAGAGAGGCAAGCATTAAAAAAGTAGCAACAGCAAACTAAACAAAGACGGACAGAAATTGTAAAAAGCGACTAAGGCACTAAGGAAAGAGAAGAAATAATTAAAAAATAAAGACAGTAAACGGGATAAACTTAGAGAGAAAATCTTAAAAGCAATGGGGACTGAAGAAAGAACAAAAAAATGTTCAAATAGGGACGGTGAACTAAACCGGAGACGTAGAAAGAAAATCTAAAAAGCAACGGGACTGAGGAAAGACAAGAAATTAAAAATAAAGATAACGAAGGGACTACAAGTCAGCATAGAACTAACGTTAAAAAAGCGAGGGGCATTAGGGAAATAAAGGGCAAAATTAAAATATAGGGACAGTAAACTAAGAGAGATGTAGGAAAAAAGCCTTAAAAAGCAAGGGCACTAGCGAGAGAGAAGAAAAAAAAATTAAAGGAAAAGAAAGCAAAATAAAGACAGCAAACGGGGTGAAAGTAGAAAATTTAGCAAGCGATGGCGATTACGGAAACGAATGGAAGAAAAATTTAAAAATAGGGACAGCGAACTGAAACCGACGTAGAAAGAAAATTTGTAAAGCGCCGGCACTAAGGACAGATAAGTAGCAATTAAAGAAAGACACCAACCGGGATAAAAATAGACAGAAAACTGTAAAAGCACCAGGGATTACGGAAATAAGGAAAAAAGGAAATCATAGCGACACTGAACTAAAATGGAGAAGTAGAAAGAAAACTTAAAAGGCTATGGCCCTGAAGACAGACAAGAAATAATGAAAAATAAAGATATGGACGGGAAGAAGAGTAGGCATAGAAACTGCGTTTAAAAAGCGATGGGAGTTAGTGGGGAAAAAAGGCAAAAAATTCACTAGCGACAGCCAACTCCAACAGAGGTCGTAAGAAAAGTTTAAAAGCGACGGCACTAAGGAGAGAGAAGAAATAACTAAAAAATAAAGACAGCAAAATAAAGACAGCAAACGGGATCAAAGACGACAGACCATTTTAAAAGCAGCGGGGATTAAAGAACTAAGGAAAAAATTTTAAAATGGGGACGGCGAACTAAAGCGGAGACGTAGAGGCAAAATCTAAACAGCGGCGGCACGAAGGAAAGCCAAGAAAAAATAATTAAACACTAAAGACGGCAAACGAGAGAAAAGTAGGAAGTTTTGAAAGCAACGGGGACTAAGGAAATGAGGAAAAAATTTCAAAAAAGCGACGGTGAACTAAAACGAAGACGTAGAAAGAAAGTCTAAAAAGCGATGGAACAGAACAAAGAGAAGCAATACTGAAAAACAGCCAGCAAGGGGAATGAAAGTAGGCGTAGGAAGAACATTTAAGAAGTGAGGGGGATTAGGGAAGTAAATGAAGTATTACAAAAAGTGGAACAGCGAACTAAAAGAGATGTAGAAAAAACCCCTTAAAAAGCGACGGCGTGAAGGAAAGACAAGAAAGAATTTTTTTTTTAAAAAAAAAAAGTAAAGGTAGGCAAATAAAGACCGCGAAGGGGATAAAAGTAGACAGAAAATTTAAAAAGCAATGGTGATTAAGGAAATAAAGACATGCTAAAGACAGCAAATAGGTTAAAGTAGATGTAGAAGCAGAAAGAAAGTGTAAAAGGGTCAGGGCACACGATAGCCAGGAAAGAATTAATAAACAGTGATACGCAGCTTGATAAAAGTAGACGTAGAAGGAAAAATTTACAAGGGATTGTGCACAGGACAGACAAGGAAAATGAAAAAAAATAGTGACGGTGAACGGAGAAATAGAAAGGAACCTTAGAAGCGACGGGGCACAGAAAAGAGAGGCATACATTACAAAATAAAGACAGTGAACTGGATGAAAGTAGACAGAGAAAGAAAATTGTAAAAGCGACCAGGTACGCGGCAGGTTTTCAAAATATTTAAATATTGAAAGTATTTTAAGGTATTTTTAAAAATTTAAAAAACTTAAAAATCAACAATAGGCAGCTTCATAAAAGTAGAAAGGGCGTCATGGTTTAACCCTGGCTGGCAAGTAAGCACCATACAGCTGGGATGGGGGGGAGAATTGGAAAGGTAAACATGAGAGAGACACTCTCGTGGGTTGATACAAAACAAGTTTAATAATTAAAAACAAATTTCAAAAAAACCAAACAAGCGATGCAAATGCAAACACATGCTCACCACTACCCGACCGATGCCCAGCCCGTCCCGAGCAGCGGTCCCCCCCACCCACCAACCTCCCCCCCGCCCCCCCCCCCAGTTTTATTGCTGAGCACGACGTCATACGGTCTGGAATATCCCTTTGGTCAGCTGGGTCAGCCGTCCCGGCCGCGACCATTCCCAACCCCTCGTGTACGCCCAGCCCACTCGCTGGCAGGGCAGGGTGAGGAGCAGAGCAGCCCTTGACGCGGCGCAAGCGCTGCTCAGCAGTAACCGACACCTCCCGGTGCTATCAATGCTGTTTTCAGCACAAATCCAAAAACGTAGCCCAGTACCAGCTACCGTGAAGAAAACTAACTCTATCCCATCCGAAACCTGCACACACAGAAACAAAAATGTAAGAAGCTGTGGTACAGGAAACACAGGAAAAAATTCAAAAAATGGGGACGGAAAACTAGATAAAGAGAGACATAGAAAGAAAGTCTAAAAAGTGACGGGGTACGGGAGAGACCGGAAAACGGTTTAAAAATAGGGACAGCAAACATAATAAGTGTTGATATAGAAAGAAACTTTAATAGGCGATGGCATTAAGACAGAGAAGAACAAATTAAAAAATAAGGCTAGGGTAAAAAAAAAAAATAGAGATGCACCTGGAAATAAAACGTTGAAAGTGACATGGCACACAACAGACAGGAATAAGTGAAAATATGTGGACAGGGAGTTCAATGAAAGTAGACATAGAATGAAAAGTGAAAAAGCAAGGGGTTCCAGACAGGCAGGAAAAATGTTAAAAATAAAGACAGCGACGTGGTTAAAGTAGACGCGGAAGGAAAATTTGAAAAGCAAGCAGGTAAAGGACAGGCGGGACAAAAATTAAAAATGGGTACAGAAAATGGGATAAAAGTTGACACAGCAAGAAAATTCAAAAAGCAAAGGCATTAAGGAAAGACAAGAAAAATCACTTAAAAATTGGGGTAGGGTGATGAGAGGGAGACCTAGGCAGAAAATCATAAAAGCAAAGGTATTAAGGAAAGACAAGAAAAAGCTACAAAATACGAATAGGGAGAAATATACAGAGAGACATAGCAAACTTCAAAAGCCATGGGGTACAGAGCAGACAGGAAACAAATAAAAAAGACAGACGGTGAATTGGTTAAAGTAGACATGGCAAGAAAAGTCTTAAAAGCGACAGGGTACAGGATAGACAGGAAGACATAACAAATAGGGACAGCACAGTGGATAAACTTTGACATAGAAAGAAAATGGGAAATGTGGTGGCTTTAAGGAAAGACAAGAACAAATTAAAAAGTGAGAACAGAGGCAAAAATAGGCACACGTAGCAGTAAAGGTAAGAAGCGAGGGGATACACTACGCGGGAAAGAATTCAAAAATAGGGATGGGGAGCTTGGTAAAAGCAGAGGTAGAAAGAAAACTGAAGAAGCGACAGGGTCCAGGATAGATGGGAGAGCATTAGAAAATACAGACGGTCAATGGATAAAAGTGGCCATAGAAACAAAATTTTAAACTGACGGAGTACAGTATAGACAGGAAAAAAAAAGAAAAAGGAAGGACAGGAAACTAAGTAAGTGGAGACCTAGAAAGAAGATTTGTAAAGCAACTGGGTACAGGACAGAGAGGGAGGAGTTAAAAAGAATCGGGACCCGAGTCAGATAGAGGGAGACAGAAAGACATTTTTAAAAGTGTCGGACTACAAGAAAAACAGGAAGGAACTGAAAAATAGGAAGAGGGATGAGAAGAGAAGGGAAGGAAACACTGAAAGAAAATTTAAAAGGTGACAGGGTATACGGAAGAAAGGGAGGAAATAAAATTTAGGGGAAGGGAGCCAGATAAAGGGAATTGTTGAAAAAGAAATTAAAGAGCCGTGGGGTACGAGAAATATAGGGGAGAATTAAAAAAAAAAAAAAAAAAAAAAATCAAGGAAGGGAGCCAGACAGAGGGAGACGTAGAAGGAATTTTAAAAAGCAATTGTGTACGAGAAAGATAGACAAGAATTAAAACATAGGGACAGGGAGATGGAGAGGGGACAAAGTAGAAAGGAAACCTAAACAGCGATCGAGGACAAGCAACACAGGAGTGTTAAAAAAAGCAGGGACAGGGAGATGGCTAGAAGGAACTGTAGTTAAAGAAAATTTTAAAAGCAACGGGGTATAAGAAACACAGGAAATAATGACAAAATAGCAACAGGGAGATGGCTAGAAGGAAACATGGAAAGAACATTTAAAAAGCGATGGGGCACAGGAGAGTGAGAGGAATTAAAAAATAGAGACAGGGTGTTGGAGAGAGGGAAACATAGAAGGAGAAATTAAAATGCAACGGGGTAGAAGGAACACAGGAAACGACGAAGAAGTAGGGAGAAGGAGCCCAGAGAGGAAAACGGAGGGAAAAAAAAAAAACCTGGATAGGTGAAGTGGTACAGGGCAGAGTTGGCAGAAGAGTAACAAGTTTTGGGGAGCTGGACAAGGTAGGTGGGCCGGCAGAGAGGGAGACAGAAGCAGGGACAGGCAGGGAGGTCAGGCAGAGATCTGGGGAAGGGCGGCAGAGATGGACCGGGCCGCACAGGAGAGAACGTGTGACTCACCACAGCTCCGGGCACTGGCAGGAGACCTTCACCGCCCCAACGCTTTTCTCTCTGCCTCAGCGGCAGGCGCCTCAATGCTCTTCTACCTCCAGGCTTCCCAGCGGCTCACCCATGCAGCCAGTGGAGGCACCGAGCTCCCAGCACTGCGTGCTGGTGGTGCGTTCTGTCAGGGACGGCTCGGCGAGCCCCTTCGTGGCTGCAGGGACTGGCCGTTCCTTGCTGGAGGCACCTGCCTGCAGGGCCCCCTTGGGTTCCCTCCTCCTCAGCCAGCTCCCCTTTGTCAGCTCCCTCAGGCAGGCGTGCCCTGGCAGCCCCCTTTACAGCTAGAGCCCCTTCACACAGCAGGGCCAGCCCCATCCTCAGCCTCACTGGCCACACCTGGGGCTGCCCCAGCTCCAGGCCCAGCTGGAGCCCATTGGCAACAGGGGCCCTGGCCAAAGCCCCCCAACACATCCCCCCCTCCCCAGCACCTGTCCACAGCCACAAGCTCTGCACCCAGGGGCTGCAAACACATCCAGGGGCACAGAGGAGGCAGGAACAGTTTATTCCTTAATGCACATTAGGAATGCCGGCAGTGAGCTGGCTCCAAGGCTCGGTGCCCAAAGGCAGCAGGCGAGAAGGAAAAGAGGGAAGAGGCAAGCAGGAGGAAGGACAGAGGGCGGTAGAGAAGAGGCGTGGGACAGGGAGCCAGAAAATGGTATGCTGGGAACAAAAAAGAGGGACGGGGAGCCGCACAAGGATGGAGAGAGAGAGAGAGAGAAATGGAGGGCAGTGAGGAGGAGGATGGGGAGATGGAGCAATAAATAAGAGGGGGAGGGAGCAGGGCTGAGAGATGGAAAGGACCGAGCAGGGTGACAGGAAGAGCAGAGAGGGACAGAGAGAAGGAGACACCCGCAGGCAGGAGACAGAGAGACGGAGGAGGGGGATTTTTTCCCCGGCAGGAAACTGGATAGAGGGAGACAGAGAGAAAACTGCAACAGGGGAATAAAGCGGAAGGAATTTAAAAAGGAAAAAAAAAAAAAAAAAAAAAGGACGGGAAGCCGGACAGAGGCAGTCATAGAAAGAGAAATGAAAAAGCGACAAACACGGGCCAGAAATAAAAATCAGAGCACGTAAGACGGATGGAGGGAGAAATAGAAAGGAACGGGACAGAGAGGCCAGGAATTTTAAAAATTGTCAAGGGGAGCTCTGCAGAGGGAGATTCGAAAGAGTAAAGAAAAAGCGATGGGCTATGGGAAATGCAGGAAAGAAAAAAACGAGGCAGTGAAGCAGGTAAATGGAGTCACAGAAATAAAATTTTAAAAGCAACATGGAACACGACAGGAAAGAATTAAAAACAAGGGAAAGGGAACCAGGTAAATGGAGACATAAAATTTAAAAAGCGACAGGGTAAGGAGAAGAGAAAAAACGCCCCAAACCAAAAAATAGGGAGAGCAAACCGGAGAAAAGACGAGCGAGAAAGAAACATTCAAAAGCGACGGGGTACGCAACAGGCGGGAAAGAATTAAAAAATAGGGATAGGGAGCTGGATAAAAGCAGACGTGGAAGGCAACGTGAAAACGCGAAGAGGTGCGGGACAGCCAGCAGAGGACTAAAGACAGGGCCAGCAAACTAGATTACCGGTGCATCTAGAAACAAAATTTTAAAAGCCAAGGGTTGAAGAGAGAGAAAAAAATAACAAAATAGAGACAGCGATCGAAATAAACAGAGGCACACGAAGAAAATTCATAAAGTGAAGCGCAGGCTGCGGGACAGACAGGAAAGAATTAACAAATCAACACATTGGATGGGATAGAATTAGATCGAGAAAAACTAAAAAGCCACCTCTCTTAGGAAAGACAAGAAGAAACTAAAAAAATAAAGAAAGGATGACAAAGAGAATGACACATACAAAGTAAATTGAAAAAGCAACGGGGTACACAACCTACTGAAAACTACTGAAAAATAAGGATAGGAAGCTTGACACAGGAAGAGGTAGAAAGAAAATTTCAAAAACTACTGGGTAGAGGACAAACAGGAGAAAATGTTAAAAAAAGAAAACCAACCCCAAACGAGATAAAAGTATACATAGAAGCAAAACTTTCAAAGCCAAGGGACTAAGAGAGGCAAGCATTAAAAAAGCAGCAACAGCAAACTAAACAAAGACGGACAGAAATTGTAAAAAGCGACTAAGGCACTAAGGAAAGAGAAGAAATAATTAAAAAATAAAGACAGTAAACGGGATAAACTTAGAGAGAAAATCTTAAAAGCAATGGGGACTGAAGAAAGAACAAAAAAATGTTCAAATAGGGACGGTGAACTAAACCGGAGACGTAGAAAGAAAATCTAAAAAGCAACGGGACTGAGGAAAGACAAGAAATAATTAAAAATAAAGATAACGAAGGGAATACAAGTCAGCATAGAACTAACGTTAAAAAAGCGAGGGGCATTAGGGAAATAAAGGGCAAAATTAAAATATAGGGACAGTAAACTAAGAGAGATGTAGGAAAAAAGCCTTAAAAAGCAAGGGCACTAGCGAGAGAGAAGAAAAAAAAATTAAAGGAAAAGAAAGCAAAATAAAGACAGCAAACGGGGTGAAAGTAGAAAATTTAGCAAGCGATGGCGATTACGGAAACGAATGGAAGAAAAATTTAAAAATAGGGACAGCGAACTGAAACCGACGTAGAAAGAAAATTTGTAAAGCGCCGGCACTAAGGACAGATAAGTAGCAATTAAAGAAAGACACCAACCGGGATAAAAATAGACAGAAAACTGTAAAAGCACCAGGGATTACGGAAATAAGGAAAAAAGGAAATCATAGCGACACTGAACTAAAATGGAGAAGTAGAAAGAAAACTTAAAAGGCTATGGCCCTGAAGACAGACAAGAAATAATGAAAAATAAAGATATGGACGGGAAGAAGAGTAGGCATAGAAACTGCGTTTAAAAAGCGATGGGAGTTAGTGGGGAAAAAAGGCAAAAAATTCACTAGCGACAGCCAACTCCAACAGAGGTCGTAAGAAAAGTTTAAAAGCGACGGCACTAAGGAGAGAGAAGAAATAACTAAAAAATAAAGACAGCAAAATAAAGACAGCAAACGGGATCAAAGACGACAGACCATTTTAAAAGCAGCGGGGATTAAAGAACTAAGGAAAAAATTTTAAAATGGGGACGGCGAACTAAAGCGGAGACGTAGAGGCAAAATCTAAACAGCGGCGGCACGAAGGAAAGCCAAGAAAAAATAATTAAACACTAAAGACGGCAAACGAGAGAAAAGTAGGAAGTTTTGAAAGCAACGGGGACTAAGGAAATGAGGAAAAAATTTCAAAAAAGCGACGGTGAACTAAAACGAAGACGTAGAAAGAAAGTCTAAAAAGCGATGGAACAGAACAAAGAGAAGCAATACTGAAAAACAGCCAGCAAGGGGAATGAAAGTAGGCATAGGAAGAACATTTAAGAAGTGAGGGGGATTAGGGAAGTAAATGAAGTATTACAAAAAGTGGAACAGCGAACTAAAAGAGATGTAGAAAAAACCCCTTAAAAAGCGACGGCGTTAAGGAAAGACAAGAAAGAATTTTTTTTAAAAAAAAAAAAGTAAAGGTAGGCAAATAAAGACCGCGAAGGGGATAAAAGTAGACAGAAAATTTAAAAAGCAATGGTGATTAAGGAAATAAAGACATGCTAAAGACAGCAAATAGGTTAAAGTAGATGTAGAAGCAGAAAGAAAGTGTAAAAGGGTCAGGGCACACGATAGCCAGGAAAGAATTAATAAACAGTGATACGCAGCTTGATAAAAGTAGACGTAGAAGGAAAAATTTACAAGGGATTGTGCACAGGACAGACAAGGAAAATGAAAAAAAATAGTGACGGTGAACGGAGAAATAGAAAGGAACCTTAGAAGCGACGGGGCACAGAAAAGAGAGGCATACATTACAAAATAAAGACAGTGAACTGGATGAAAGTAGACAGAGAAAGAAAATTGTAAAAGCGACCAGGTACGCGGCAGGTTTTCAAAATATTTAAATATTGAAAGTATTTTAAGGTATTTTTAAAAATTTAAAAAACTTAAAAATCAACAATAGGCAGCTTCATAAAAGTAGAAAGGGCGTCATGGTTTAACCCTGGCTGGCAAGTAAGCACCATACAGCTGGGATGGGGGGGAGAATTGGAAAGGTAAACATGAGAGAGACACTCTCGTGGGTTGATACAAAACAAGTTTAATAATTAAAAACAAATTTCAAAAAAACCAAACAAGCGATGCAAATGCAAACACATGCTCACCACTACCCGACCGATGCCCAGCCCGTCCCGAGCAGCGGTCCCCCCCACCCACCAACCTCCCCCCCCCCCCCCCCCCAGTTTTATTGCTGAGCACGACGTCATACGGTCTGGAATATCCCTTTGGTCAGCTGGGTCAGCCGTCCCGGCCGCGACCATTCCCAACCCCTCGTGTACGCCCAGCCCACTCGCTGGCAGGGCAGGGTGAGGAGCAGAGCAGCCCTTGACGCGGCGCAAGCGCTGCTCAGCAGTAACCGACACCTCCCGGTGCTATCAATGCTGTTTTCAGCACAAATCCAAAAACGTAGCCCAGTACCAGCTACCGTGAAGAAAACTAACTCTATCCCATCCGAAACCTGCACACACAGAAACAAAAATGTAAGAAGCTGTGGTACAGGAAACACAGGAAAAAATTCAAAAAATGGGGACGGAAAACTAGATAAAGAGAGACATAGAAAGAAAGTCTAAAAAGTGACGGGGTACGGGAGAGACCGGAAAACGGTTTAAAAATAGGGACAGCAAACATAATAAGTGTTGATATAGAAAGAAACTTTAATAGGCGATGGCATTAAGACAGAGAAGAACAAATTAAAAAAGAAGGCTAGGGTAAAAAAAAAAATAGAGATGCACCTGGAAATAAAACGTTGAAAGTGACATGGCACACAACAGACAGGAATAAGTGAAAATATGTGGACAGGGAGTTCAATGAAAGTAGACATAGAATGAAAAGTGAAAAAGCAAGGGGTTCCAGACAGGCAGGAAAAATGTTAAAAATAAAGACAGCGACGTGGTTAAAGTAGACGCGGAAGGAAAATTTGAAAAGCAAGCAGGTAAAGGACAGGCGGGACAAAAATTAAAAATGGGTACAGAAAATGGGATAAAAGTTGACACAGCAAGAAAATTCAAAAAGCAAAGGCATTAAGGAAAGACAAGAAAAATCACTTAAAAATTGGGGTAGGGTGATGAGAGGGAGACCTAGGCAGAAAATCATAAAAGCAAAGGTATTAAGGAAAGACAAGAAAAAGCTACAAAATACGAATAGGGAGAAATATACAGAGAGACATAGCAAACTTCAAAAGCCATGGGGTACACAGCAGACAGGAAACAAATAAAAAAGACAGACGGTGAATTGGTTAAAGTAGACATGGCAAGAAAAGTCTTAAAAGCGACAGGGTACAGGATAGACAGGAAGACATAACAAATAGGGACAGCACAGTGGATAAACTTTGACATAGAAAGAAAATGGGAAATGTGGTGGCTTTAAGGAAAGACAAGAACAAATTAAAAAGTGAGAACAGAGGCAAAAATAGGCACACGTAGCAGTAAAGGTAAGAAGCGAGGGGATACACTACGCGGGAAAGAATTCAAAAATAGGGATGGGGAGCTTGGTAAAAGCAGAGGTAGAAAGAAAACTGAAGAAGCGACAGGGTCCAGGATAGATGGGAGAGCATTAGAAAATACAGACGGTCAATGGATAAAAGTGGCCATAGAAACAAAATTTTAAACTGACGGAGTACAGTATAGACAGGAAAAAAAAAGAAAAAGGAAGGACAGGAAACTAAGTAAGTGGAGACCTAGAAAGAAGATTTGTAAAGCAACTGGGTACAGGACAGAGAGGGAGGAGTTAAAAAGAATCGGGACCCGAGTCAGAAAGACATTTTTAAAAGTGTCGGACTACAAGAAAAACAGGAAGGAACTGAAAAATAGGAAGAGGGATGAGAAGAGAAGGGAAGGAAACACTGAAAGAAAATTTAAAAGGTGACAGGGTATACGGAAGAAAGGGAGGAAATAAAATTTAGGGGAAGGGAGCCAGATAAAGGGAATTGTTGAAAAAGAAATTAAAGAGCCGTGGGGTACGAGAAATATAGGGGAGAATTAAAAAAAAAAAAAAAAATATATCAAGGAAGGGAGCCAGACAGAGGGAGACGTAGAAGGAATTTTAAAAAGCAATTGTGTACGAGAAAGATAGACAAGAATTAAAACATAGGGACAGGGAGATGGAGAGGGGACAAAGTAGAAAGGAAACCTAAACAGCGATCGAGGACAAGCAACACAGGAGTGTTAAAAAAAGCAGGGACAGGGAGATGGCTAGAAGGAACTGTAGTTAAAGAAAATTTTAAAAGCAACGGGGTATAAGAAACACAGGAAATAATGACAAAATAGCAACAGGGAGATGGCTAGAAGGAAACATGGAAAGAACATTTAAAAAGCGATGGGGCACAGGAGAGTGAGAGGAATTAAAAAATAGAGACAGGGTGTTGGAGAGAGGGAAACATAGAAGGAGAAATTAAAATGCAACGGGGTAGAAGGAACACAGGAAACGACGAAGAAGTAGGGAGAAGGAGCCCAGAGAGGAAAACGGAGGGAAAAAAAAAAAACCTGGATAGGTGAAGTGGTACAGGGCAGAGTTGGCAGAAGAGTAACAAGTTTTGGGGAGCTGGACAAGGTAGGTGGGCCGGCAGAGAGGGAGACAGAAGCAGGGACAGGCAGGGAGGTCAGGCAGAGATCTGGGGAAGGGCGGCAGAGATGGACCGGGCCGCACAGGAGAGAACGCGTGACTCACCACAGCTCCGGGCACTGGCAGGAGACCTTCACCGCCCCAACGCTTTTCTCTCTGCCTCAGCGGCAGGCGCCTCAATGCTCTTCTACCTCCAGGCTTCCCAGCGGCTCACCCATGCAGCCAGTGGAGGCACCGAGCTCCCAGCACTGCGTGCTGGTGGTGCGTTCTGTCAGGGACGGCTCGGCGAGCCCCTTCGTGGCTGCAGGGACTGGCCGTTCCTTGCTGGAGGCACCTGCCTGCAGGGCCCCCTTGGGTTCCCTCCTCCTCAGCCAGCTCCCCTTTGTCAGCTCCCTCAGGCAGGCGTGCCCTGGCAGCCCCCTTTACAGCTAGAGCCCCTTCACACAGCAGGGCCAGCCCCATCCTCAGCCTCACTGGCCACACCTGGGGCTGCCCCAGCTCCAGGCCCAGCTGGAGCCCATTGGCAACAGGGGCCCTGGCCAAAGCCCCCCAACACATCCCCCCCTCCCCAGCACCTGTCCACAGCCACAAGCTCTGCACCCAGGGGCTGCAAACACATCCAGGGGCACAGAGGAGGCAGGAACAGTTTATTCCTTAATGCACATTAGGAATGCCGGCAGTGAGCTGGCTCCAAGGCTCGGTGCCCAAAGGCAGCAGGCGAGAAGGAAAAGAGGGAAGAGGCAAGCAGGAGGAAGGACAGAGGGCGGTAGAGAAGAGGCGTGGGACAGGGAGCCAGAAAATGGTATGCTGGGAACAAAAAAGAGGGACGGGGAGCCGCACAAGGATGGAGAGAGAGAGAGAGAGAAATGGAGGGCAGTGAGGAGGAGGATGGGGAGATGGAGCAATAAATAAGAGGGGGAGGGAGCAGGGCTGAGAGATGGAAAGGACCGAGCAGGGTGACAGGAAGAGCAGAGAGGGACAGAGAGAAGGAGACACCCGCAGGCAGGAGACAGAGAGACGGAGGAGGGGGATTTTTTCCCCGGCAGGAAACTGGATAGAGGGAGACAGAGAGAAAACTGCAACAGGGGAATAAAGCGGAAGGAATTTAAAAAGGAAAAAAAAAAAAAAAGGACGGGAAGCCGGACAGAGGCAGTCATAGAAAGAGAAATGAAAAAGCGACAAACACGGGCCAGAAATAAAAATCAGAGCACGTAAGACGGATGGAGGGAGAAATAGAAAGGAACGGGACAGAGAGGCCGGGAATTTTAAAAATTGTCAAGGGGAGCTCTGCAGAGGGAGATTCGAAAGAGTAAAGAAAAAGCGATGGGCTATGGGAAATGCAGGAAAGAAAAAAACGAGGCAGTGAAGCAGGTAAATGGAGTCACAGAAATAAAATTTTAAAAGCAACATGGAACACGACAGGAAAGAATTAAAAACAAGGGAAAGGGAACCAGGTAAATGGAGACATAAAATTTAAAAAGCGACAGGGTAAGGAGAAGAGAAAAAACGCCCCAAACCAAAAAATAGGGAGAGCAAACCGGAGAAAAGACGAGCGAGAAAGAAACATTCAAAAGCGACGGGGTACGCAACAGGCGGGAAAGAATTAAAAAATAGGGATAGGGAGCTGGATAAAAGCAGACGTGGAAGGCAACGTGAAAACGCGAAGAGGTGCGGGACAGCCAGCAGAGGACTAAAGACAGGGCCAGCAAACTAGATTACCGGTGCATCTAGAAACAAAATTTTAAAAGCCAAGGGTTGAAGAGAGAGAAAAAAATAACAAAATAGAGACAGCGATCGAAATAAACAGAGGCACACGAAGAAAATTCATAAAGTGAAGCGCAGGCTGCGGGACAGACAGGAAAGAATTAACAAATCAACACATTGGATGGGATAGAATTAGATCGAGAAAAACTAAAAAGCCACCTCTCTTAGGAAAGACAAGAAGAAACTAAAAAAATAAAGAAAGGATGACAAAGAGAATGACACATACAAAGTAAATTGAAAAAGCAACGGGGTACACAACCTACTGAAAACTACTGAAAAATAAGGATAGGAAGCTTGACACAGGAAGAGGTAGAAAGAAAATTTCAAAAACTACTGGGTAGAGGACAAACAGGAGAAAATGTGAAAAAAAAAAAAAAAACCAACCCCAAACGAGATAAAAGTATACATAGAAGCAAAACTTTCAAAGCCAAGGGACTAAGAGAGGCAAGCATTAAAAAAGTAGCAACAGCAAACTAAACAAAGACGGACAGAAATTGTAAAAAGCGACTAAGGCACTAAGGAAAGAGAAGAAATAATTAAAAAATAAAGACAGTAAACGGGATAAACTTAGAGAGAAAATCTTAAAAGCAATGGGGACTGAAGAAAGAACAAAAAAATGTTCAAATAGGGACGGTGAACTAAACCGGAGACGTAGAAAGAAAATCTAAAAAGCAACGGGACTGAGGAAAGACAAGAAATAATTAAAAATAAAGATAACGAAGGGAATACAAGTCAGCATAGAACTAACGTTAAAAAAGCGAGGGGCATTAGGGAAATAAAGGGCAAAATTAAAATATAGGGACAGTAAACTAAGAGAGATGTAGGAAAAAAGCCTTAAAAAGCAAGGGCACTAGCGAGAGAGAAGAAAAAAAAATTAAAGGAAAAGAAAGCAAAATAAAGACAGCAAACGGGGTGAAAGTAGAAAATTTAGCAAGCGATGGCGATTACGGAAACGAATGGAAGAAAAATTTAAAAATAGGGACAGCGAACTGAAACCGACGTAGAAAGAAAATTTGTAAAGCGCCGGCACTAAGGACAGATAAGTAGCAATTAAAGAAAGACACCAACCGGGATAAAAATAGACAGAAAACTGTAAAAGCACCAGGGATTACGGAAATAAGGAAAAAAGGAAATCATAGCGACACTGAACTAAAATGGAGAAGTAGAAAGAAAACTTAAAAGGCTATGGCCCTGAAGACAGACAAGAAATAATGAAAAATAAAGATATGGACGGGAAGAAGAGTAGGCATAGAAACTGCGTTTAAAAAGCGATGGGAGTTAGTGGGGAAAAAAGGCAAAAAATTCACTAGCGACAGCCAACTCCAACAGAGGTCGTAAGAAAAGTTTAAAAGCGACGGCACTAAGGAGAGAGAAGAAATAACTAAAAAATAAAGACAGCAAAATAAAGACAGCAAACGGGATCAAAGACGACAGACCATTTTAAAAGCAGCGGGGATTAAAGAACTAAGGAAAAAATTTTAAAATGGGGACGGCGAACTAAAGCGGAGACGTAGAGGCAAAATCTAAACAGCGGCGGCACGAAGGAAAGCCAAGAAAAAATAATTAAACACTAAAGACGGCAAACGAGAGAAAAGTAGGAAGTTTTGAAAGCAACGGGGACTAAGGAAATGAGGAAAAAATTTCAAAAAAGCGACGGTGAACTAAAACGAAGACGTAGAAAGAAAGTCTAAAAAGCGATGGAACAGAACAAAGAGAAGCAATACTGAAAAACAGCCAGCAAGGGGAATGAAAGTAGGCATAGGAAGAACATTTAAGAAGTGAGGGGGATTAGGGAAGTAAATGAAGTATTACAAAAAGTGGAACAGCGAACTAAAAGAGATGTAGAAAAAACCCCTTAAAAAGCGACGGCGTTAAGGAAAGACAAGAAAGAGTTTTTTTTTAAAAAAAAAAAGTAAAGGTAGGCAAATAAAGACCGCGAAGGGGATAAAAGTAGACAGAAAATTTAAAAAGCAATGGTGATTAAGGAAATAAAGACATGCTAAAGACAGCAAATAGGTTAAAGTAGATGTAGAAGCAGAAAGAAAGTGTAAAAGGGTCAGGGCACACGATAGCCAGGAAAGAATTAATAAACAGTGATACGCAGCTTGATAAAAGTAGACGTAGAAGGAAAAATTTACAAGGGATTGTGCACAGGACAGACAAGGAAAATGAAAAAAAATAGTGACGGTGAACGGAGAAATAGAAAGGAACCTTAGAAGCGACGGGGCACAGAAAAGAGAGGCATACATTACAAAATAAAGACAGTGAACTGGATGAAAGTAGACAGAGAAAGAAAATTGTAAAAGCGACCAGGTACGCGGCAGGTTTTCAAAATATTTAAATATTGAAAGTATTTTAAGGTATTTTTAAAAATTTAAAAAACTTAAAAATCAACAATAGGCAGCTTCATAAAAGTAGAAAGGGCGTCATGGTTTAACCCTGGCTGGCAAGTAAGCACCATACAGCTGGGATGGGGGGGAGAATTGGAAAGGTAAACATGAGAGAGACACTCTCGTGGGTTGATACAAAACAAGTTTAATAATTAAAAACAAATTTCAAAAAAACCAAACAAGCGATGCAAATGCAAACACATGCTCACCACTACCCGACCGATGCCCAGCCCGTCCCGAGCAGCGGTCCCCCCCACCCACCAACCTCCCCCCCCCCCCCCCCAGTTTTATTGCTGAGCACGACGTCATACGGTCTGGAATATCCCTTTGGTCAGCTGGGTCAGCCGTCCCGGCCGCGACCATTCCCAACCCCTCGTGTACGCCCAGCCCACTCGCTGGCAGGGCAGGGTGAGGAGCAGAGCAGCCCTTGACGCGGCGCAAGCGCTGCTCAGCAGTAACCGACACCTCCCGGTGCTATCAATGCTGTTTTCAGCACAAATCCAAAAACGTAGCCCAGTACCAGCTACCGTGAAGAAAACTAACTCTATCCCATCCGAAACCTGCACACACAGAAACAAAAATGTAAGAAGCTGTGGTACAGGAAACACAGGAAAAAATTCAAAAAATGGGGACGGAAAACTAGATAAAGAGAGACATAGAAAGAAAGTCTAAAAAGTGACGGGGTACGGGAGAGACCGGAAAACGGTTTAAAAATAGGGACAGCAAACATAATAAGTGTTGATATAGAAAGAAACTTTAATAGGCGATGGCATTAAGACAGAGAAGAACAAATTAAAAAAGAAGGCTAGGGTAAAAAAAAAAATAGAGATGCACCTGGAAATAAAACGTTGAAAGTGACATGGCACACAACAGACAGGAATAAGTGAAAATATGTGGACAGGGAGTTCAATGAAAGTAGACATAGAATGAAAAGTGAAAAAGCAAGGGGTTCCAGACAGGCAGGAAAAATGTTAAAAATAAAGACAGCGACGTGGTTAAAGTAGACGCGGAAGGAAAATTTGAAAAGCAAGCAGGTAAAGGACAGGCGGGACAAAAATTAAAAATGGGTACAGAAAATGGGATAAAAGTTGACACAGCAAGAAAATTCAAAAAGCAAAGGCATTAAGGAAAGACAAGAAAAATCACTTAAAAATTGGGGTAGGGTGATGAGAGGGAGACCTAGGCAGAAAATCATAAAAGCAAAGGTATTAAGGAAAGACAAGAAAAAGCTACAAAATACGAATAGGGAGAAATATACAGAGAGACATAGCAAACTTCAAAAGCCATGGGGTACAGAGCAGACAGGAAACAAATAAAAAAGACAGACGGTGAATTGGTTAAAGTAGACATGGCAAGAAAAGTCTTAAAAGCGACAGGGTACAGGATAGACAGGAAGACATAACAAATAGGGACAGCACAGTGGATAAACTTTGACATAGAAAGAAAATGGGAAATGTGGTGGCTTTAAGGAAAGACAAGAACAAATTAAAAAGTGAGAACAGAGGCAAAAATAGGCACACGTAGCAGTAAAGGTAAGAAGCGAGGGGATACACTACGCGGGAAAGAATTCAAAAATAGGGATGGGGAGCTTGGTAAAAGCAGAGGTAGAAAGAAAACTGAAGAAGCGACAGGGTCCAGGATAGATGGGAGAGCATTAGAAAATACAGACGGTCAATGGATAAAAGTGGCCATAGAAACAAAATTTTAAACTGACGGAGTACAGTATAGACAGGAAAAAAAAAGAAAAAGGAAGGACAGGAAACTAAGTAAGTGGAGACCTAGAAAGAAGATTTGTAAAGCAACTGGGTACAGGACAGAGAGGGAGGAGTTAAAAAGAATCGGGACCCGAGTCAGATAGAGGGAGACAGAAAGACATTTTTAAAAGTGTCGGACTACAAGAAAAACAGGAAGGAACTGAAAAATAGGAAGAGGGATGAGAAGAGAAGGGAAGGAAACACTGAAAGAAAATTTAAAAGGTGACAGGGTATACGGAAGAAAGGGAGGAAATAAAATTTAGGGGAAGGGAGCCAGATAAAGGGAATTGTTGAAAAAGAAATTAAAGAGCCGTGGGGTACGAGAAATATAGGGGAGAATTAAAAAAAAAAAAAAAAAATATATCAAGGAAGGGAGCCAGACAGAGGGAGACGTAGAAGGAATTTTAAAAAGCAATTGTGTACGAGAAAGATAGACAAGAATTAAAACATAGGGACAGGGAGATGGAGAGGGGACAAAGTAGAAAGGAAACCTAAACAGCGATCGAGGACAAGCAACACAGGAGTGTTAAAAAAAGCAGGGACAGGGAGATGGCTAGAAGGAACTGTAGTTAAAGAAAATTTTAAAAGCAACGGGGTATAAGAAACACAGGAAATAATGACAAAATAGCAACAGGGAGATGGCTAGAAGGAAACATGGAAAGAACATTTAAAAAGCGATGGGGCACAGGAGAGTGAGAGGAATTAAAAAATAGAGACAGGGTGTTGGAGAGAGGGAAACATAGAAGGAGAAATTAAAATGCAACGGGGTAGAAGGAACACAGGAAACGACGAAGAAGTAGGGAGAAGGAGCCCAGAGAGGAAAACGGAGGGAAAAAAAAAAAACCTGGATAGGTGAAGTGGTACAGGGCAGAGTTGGCAGAAGAGTAACAAGTTTTGGGGAGCTGGACAAGGTAGGTGGGCCGGCAGAGAGGGAGACAGAAGCAGGGACAGGCAGGGAGGTCAGGCAGAGATCTGGGGAAGGGCGGCAGAGATGGACCGGGCCGCACAGGAGAGAACGCGTGACTCACCACAGCTCCGGGCACTGGCAGGAGACCTTCACCGCCCCAACGCTTTTCTCTCTGCCTCAGCGGCAGGCGCCTCAATGCTCTTCTACCTCCAGGCTTCCCAGCGGCTCACCCATGCAGCCAGTGGAGGCACCGAGCTCCCAGCACTGCGTGCTGGTGGTGCGTTCTGTCAGGGACGGCTCGGCGAGCCCCTTCGTGGCTGCAGGGACTGGCCGTTCCTTGCTGGAGGCACCTGCCTGCAGGGCCCCCTTGGGTTCCCTCCTCCTCAGCCAGCTCCCCTTTGTCAGCTCCCTCAGGCAGGCGTGCCCTGGCAGCCCCCTTTACAGCTAGAGCCCCTTCACACAGCAGGGCCAGCCCCATCCTCAGCCTCACTGGCCACACCTGGGGCTGCCCCAGCTCCAGGCCCAGCTGGAGCCCATTGGCAACAGGGGCCCTGGCCAAAGCCCCCCAACACATCCCCCCCTCCCCAGCACCTGTCCACAGCCACAAGCTCTGCACCCAGGGGCTGCAAACACATCCAGGGGCACAGAGGAGGCAGGAACAGTTTATTCCTTAATGCACATTAGGAATGCCGGCAGTGAGCTGGCTCCAAGGCTCGGTGCCCAAAGGCAGCAGGCGAGAAGGAAAAGAGGGAAGAGGCAAGCAGGAGGAAGGACAGAGGGCGGTAGAGAAGAGGCGTGGGACAGGGAGCCAGAAAATGGTATGCTGGGAACAAAAAAGAGGGACGGGGAGCCGCACAAGGATGGAGAGAGAGAGAGAGAGAAATGGAGGGCAGTGAGGAGGAGGATGGGGAGATGGAGCAATAAATAAGAGGGGGAGGGAGCAGGGCTGAGAGATGGAAAGGACCGAGCAGGGTGACAGGAAGAGCAGAGAGGGACAGAGAGAAGGAGACACCCGCAGGCAGGAGACAGAGAGACGGAGGAGGGGGATTTTTTCCCCGGCAGGAAACTGGATAGAGGGAGACAGAGAGAAAACTGCAACAGGGGAATAAAGCGGAAGGAATTTAAAAAGGAAAAAAAAAAAAAAAGGACGGGAAGCCGGACAGAGGCAGTCATAGAAAGAGAAATGAAAAAGCGACAAACACGGGCCAGAAATAAAAATCAGAGCACGTAAGACGGATGGAGGGAGAAATAGAAAGGAACGGGACAGAGAGGCCGGGAATTTTAAAAATTGTCAAGGGGAGCTCTGCAGAGGGAGATTCGAAAGAGTAAAGAAAAAGCGATGGGCTATGGGAAATGCAGGAAAGAAAAAAACGAGGCAGTGAACCAGGTAAATGGAGTCACAGAAATAAAATTTTAAAAGCAACATGGAACACGACAGGAAAGAATTAAAAACAAGGGAAAGGGAACCAGGTAAATGGAGACATAAAATTTAAAAAGCGACAGGGTAAGGAGAAGAGAAAAAACGCCCCAAACCAAAAAATAGGGAGAGCAAACCGGAGAAAAGACGAGCGAGAAAGAAACATTCAAAAGCGACGGGGTACGCAACAGGCGGGAAAGAATTAAAAAATAGGGATAGGGAGCTGGATAAAAGCAGACGTGGAAGGCAACGTGAAAACGCGAAGAGGTGCGGGACAGCCAGCAGAGGACTAAAGACAGGGCCAGCAAACTAGATTACCGGTGCATCTAGAAACAAAATTTTAAAAGCCAAGGGTTGAAGAGAGAGAAAAAAATAACAAAATAGAGACAGCGATCGAAATAAACAGAGGCACACGAAGAAAATTCATAAAGTGAAGCGCAGGCTGCGGGACAGACAGGAAAGAATTAACAAATCAACACATTGGATGGGATAGAATTAGATCGAGAAAAACTAAAAAGCCACCTCTCTTAGGAAAGACAAGAAGAAACTAAAAAAATAAAGAAAGGATGACAAAGAGAATGACACATACAAAGTAAATTGAAAAAGCAACGGGGTACACAACCTACTGAAAACTACTGAAAAATAAGGATAGGAAGCTTGACACAGGAAGAGGTAGAAAGAAAATTTCAAAAACTACTGGGTAGAGGACAAACAGGAGAAAATGTTAAAAAAAAAAAAAACCAACCCCAAACGAGATAAAAGTATACATAGAAGCAAAACTTTCAAAGCCAAGGGACTAAGAGAGGCAAGCATTAAAAAAGTAGCAACAGCAAACTAAACAAAGACGGACAGAAATTGTAAAAAGCGACTAAGGCACTAAGGAAAGAGAAGAAATAATTAAAAAATAAAGACAGTAAACGGGATAAACTTAGAGAGAAAATCTTAAAAGCAATGGGGACTGAAGAAAGAACAAAAAAATGTTCAAATAGGGACGGTGAACTAAACCGGAGACGTAGAAAGAAAATCTAAAAAGCAACGGGACTGAGGAAAGACAAGAAATTAAAAATAAAGATAACGAAGGGACTACAAGTCAGCATAGAACTAACGTTAAAAAAGCGAGGGGCATTAGGGAAATAAAGGGCAAAATTAAAATATAGGGACAGTAAACTAAGAGAGATGTAGGAAAAAAGCCTTAAAAAGCAAGGGCACTGGCGAGAGAGAAGAAAAAAAAATTAAAGGAAAAGAAAGCAAAATAAAGACAGCAAACGGGGTGAAAGTAGAAAATTTAGCAAGCGATGGCGATTACAGAAACGAATGGAAGAAAAATTTAAAAATAGGGACAGCGAACTGAAACCGACGTAGAAAGAAAATTTGTAAAGCGCCGGCACTAAGGACAGATAAGTAGCAATTAAAGAAAGACACCAACCGGGATAAAATTAGACAGAAAACTGTAAAAGCACCAGGGATTACGGAAATAAGGAAAAAAGGAAATCATAGCGACACTGAACTAAAATGGAGAAGTAGAAAGAAAACTTAAAAGGCTATGGCCCTGAAGACAGACAAGAAATAATGAAAAATAAAGATATGGACGGGAATAAGAGTAGGCATAGAAACTGCATTTAAAAAGCGATGGGAGTTAGTGGGGAAAAAAGGCAAAAAATTCACTAGCGACAGCCAACTCCAACAGAGGTCGTAAGAAAAGTTTAAAAGCGACGGCACTAAGGAGAGAGAAGAAATAACTAAAAAATAAAGACAGCAAAATAAAGACAGCAAACAGGATCAAAGACGACAGACCATTTTAAAAGCAGCGGGGATTAAAGAACTAAGGAAAAAATTTTAAAATGGGGACGGCGAACTAAAGCGGAGACGTAGAGGCAAAATCTAAACAGCGGCGGCACGAAGGAAAGCCAAGAAAAAATAATTAAACACTAAAGACGGCAAACGAGAGAAAAGTAGGAAGTTTTGAAAGCAACGGGGACTAAGGAAATGAGGGAAAAATTTCAAAAAAGCGACGGTGAACTAAAACGAAGACGTAGAAAGAAAGTCTAAAAAGCGATGGAACAGAACAAAGAGAAGCAATACTGAAAAACAGCCAGCAAGGGGAATGAAAGTAGGCGTAGGAAGAACATTTAAGAAGTGAGGGGGATTAGGGAAGTAAATGAAGTATTACAAAAAGTGGAACAGCGAACTAAAAGAGATGTAGAAAAAACCCCTTAAAAAGCGACGGCGTTAAGGAAAGACAAGAAAGAATTTTTTTTTTAAAAAAAAAAAGTAAAGGTAGGCAAATAAAGACCGCGAAGGGGATAAAAGTAGACAGAAAATTTAAAAAGCAATGGTGATTAAGGAAATAAAGACATGCTAAAGACAGCAAATAGGTTAAAGTAGATGTAGAAGCAGAAAGAAAGTGTAAAAGGGTCAGGGCACACGATAGCCAGGAAAGAATTAATAAACAGTGATACGCAGCTTGATAAAAGTAGACGTAGAAGGAAAAATTTACAAGGGATTGTGCACAGGACAGACAAGGAAAATGAAAAAAAATAGTGACGGTGAACGGAGAAATAGAAAGGAACCTTAGAAGCGACGGGGCACAGAAAAGAGAGGCATACATTACAAAATAAAGACAGTGAACTGGATGAAAGTAGACAGAGAAAGAAAATTGTAAAAGCGACCAGGTACGCGGCAGGTTTTCAAAATATTTAAATATTGAAAGTATTTTAAGGTATTTTTAAAAATTTAAAAAACTTAAAAATCAACAATAGGCAGCTTCATAAAAGTAGAAAGGGCGTCATGGTTTAACCCTGGCTGGCAAGTAAGCACCATACAGCTGGGATGGGGGGGAGAATTGGAAAGGTAAACATGAGAGAGACACTCTCGTGGGTTGATACAAAACAAGTTTAATAATTAAAAACAAATTTCAAAAAAACCAAACAAGCGATGCAAATGCAAACACATGCTCACCACTACCCGACCGATGCCCAGCCCGTCCCGAGCAGCGGTCCCCCCCACCCACCAACCTCCCCCCCCCCCCCCCCCAGTTTTATTGCTGAGCACGACGTCATACGGTCTGGAATATCCCTTTGGTCAGCTGGGTCAGCCGTCCCGGCCGCGACCATTCCCAACCCCTCGTGTACGCCCAGCCCACTCGCTGGCAGGGCAGGGTGAGGAGCAGAGCAGCCCTTGACGCGGCGCAAGCGCTGCTCAGCAGTAACCGACACCTCCCGGTGCTATCAATGCTGTTTTCAGCACAAATCCAAAAACGTAGCCCAGTACCAGCTACCGTGAAGAAAACTAACTCTATCCCATCCGAAACCTGCACACACAGAAACAAAAATGTAAGAAGCTGTGGTACAGGAAACACAGGAAAAAATTCAAAAAATGGGGACGGAAAACTAGATAAAGAGAGACATAGAAAGAAAGTCTAAAAAGTGACGGGGTACGGGAGAGACCGGAAAACGGTTTAAAAATAGGGACAGCAAACATAATAAGTGTTGATATAGAAAGAAACTTTAATAGGCGATGGCATTAAGACAGAGAAGAACAAATTAAAAAAGAAGGCTAGGGTAAAAAAAAAATAGAGATGCACCTGGAAATAAAACGTTGAAAGCGACATGGCACACAACAGACAGGAATAAGTGAAAATATGTGGATAGGGAGTTCAATGAAAGTAGACATAGAATGAAAAGTGAAAAAGCAAGGGGTTCCAGACAGGCAGGAAAAATGTTAAAAATAAAGACAGCGACGTGGTTAAAGTAGACGCGGAAGGAAAATTTGAAAAGCAAGCAGGTAAAGGACAGGCGGGACAAAAATTAAAAATGGGTACAGAAAATGGGATAAAAGTTGACACAGCAAGAAAATTCAAAAAGCAAAGGCATTAAGGAAAGACAAGAAAAATCACTTAAAAATTGGGGTAGGGTGATGAGAGGGAGACCTAGGCAGAAAATCATAAAAGCAAAGGTATTAAGGAAAGACAAGAAAAAGCTACAAAATACGAATAGGGAGAAATATACAGAGAGACATAGCAAACTTCAAAAGCCATGGGGTACAGAGCAGACAGGAAACAAATAAAAAAGACAGACGGTGAATTGGTTAAAGTAGACATGGCAAGAAAAGTCTTAAAAGCGACAGGGTACAGGATAGACAGGAAGACATAACAAATAGGGACAGCACAGTGGATAAACTTTGACATAGAAAGAAAATGGGAAATGTGGTGGCTTTAAGGAAAGACAAGAACAAATTAAAAAGTGAGAACAGAGGCAAAAATAGGCACACGTAGCAGTAAAGGTAAGAAGCGAGGGGATACACTACGCGGGAAAGAATTCAAAAATAGGGATGGGGAGCTTGGTAAAAGCAGAGGTAGAAAGAAAACTGAAGAAGCGACAGGGTCCAGGATAGATGGGAGAGCATTAGAAAATACAGACGGTCAATGGATAAAAGTGGCCATAGAAACAAAATTTTAAACTGACGGAGTACAGTATAGACAGGAAAAAAAAAGAAAAAGGAAGGACAGGAAACTAAGTAAGTGGAGACCTAGAAAGAAGATTTGTAAAGCAACTGGGTACAGGACAGAGAGGGAGGAGTTAAAAAGAATCGGGACCCGAGTCAGATAGAGGGAGACAGAAAGACATTTTTAAAAGTGTCGGACTACAAGAAAAACAGGAAGGAACTGAAAAATAGGAAGAGGGATGAGAAGAGAAGGGAAGGAAACACTGAAAGAAAATTTAAAAGGTGACAGGGTATACGGAAGAAAGGGAGGAAATAAAATTTAGGGGAAGGGAGCCAGATAAAGGGAATTGTTGAAAGAGAAATTAAAGAGCCGTGGGGTACGAGAAATATAGGGGAGAATTAAAAAAAAAAAAAAAAAAAAATCAAGGAAGGGAGCCAGACAGAGGGAGACGTAGAAGGAATTTTAAAAAGCAATTGTGTACGAGAAAGATAGACAAGAATTAAAACATAGGGACAGGGAGATGGAGAGGGGACAAAGTAGAAAGGAAACCTAAACAGCGATCGAGGACAAGCAACACAGGAGTGTTAAAAAAAGCAGGGACAGGGAGATGGCTAGAAGGAACTGTAGTTAAAGAAAATTTTAAAAGCAACGGGGTATAAGAAACACAGGAAATAATGACAAAATAGCAACAGGGAGATGGCTAGAAGGAAACATGGAAAGAACATTTAAAAAGCGATGGGGCACAGGAGAGCGAGAGGAATTAAAAAATAGAGACAGGGTGTTGGAGAGAGGGAAACATAGAAGGAGAAATTAAAATGCAACGGGGTAGAAGGAACACAGGAAACCACAAAGAAGTAGGGAGAAGGAGCCCAGAGAGGAAAACGGAGGGAAAAAAAAAAAACCTGGATAGGTGAAGTGGTACAGGGCAGAGTTGGCAGAAGAGTAACAAGTTTTGGGGAGCTGGACAAGGTAGGTGGGCCGGCAGAGAGGGAGACAGAAGCAGGGACAGGCAGGGAGGTCAGGCAGAGATCTGGGGAAGGGCGGCAGAGATGGACCGGGCCGCACAGGAGAGAACGCGTGACTCACCACAGCTCCGGGCACTGGCAGGAGACCTTCACCGCCCCAACGCTTTTCTCTCTGCCTCAGCGGCAGGCGCCTCAATGCTCTTCTACCTCCAGGCTTCCCAGCGGCTCACCCATGCAGCCAGTGGAGGCACCGAGCTCCCAGCACTGCGTGCTGGTGGTGCGTTCTGTCAGGGACGGCTCGGCGAGCCCCTTCGTGGCTGCAGGGACTGGCCGTTCCTTGCTGGAGGCACCTGCCTGCAGGGCCCCCTTGGGTTCCCTCCTCCTCAGCCAGCTCCCCTTTGTCAGCTCCCTCAGGCAGGCGTGCCCTGGCAGCCCCCTTTACAGCTAGAGCCCCTTCACACAGCAGGGCCAGCCCCATCCTCAGCCTCACTGGCCACACCTGGGGCTGCCCCAGCTCCAGGCCCAGCTGGAGCCCATTGGCAACAGGGGCCCTGGCCAAAGCCCCCCAACACATCCCCCCCTCCCCAGCACCTGTCCACAGCCACAAGCTCTGCACCCAGGGGCTGCAAACACATCCAGGGGCACAGAGGAGGCAGGAACAGTTTATTCCTTAATGCACATTAGGAATGCCGGCAGTGAGCTGGCTCCAAGGCTCGGTGCCCAAAGGCAGCAGGCGAGAAGGAAAAGAGGGAAGAGGCAAGCAGGAGGAAGGACAGAGGGCGGTAGAGAAGAGGCGTGGGACAGGGAGCCAGAAAATGGTATGCTGGGAACAAAAAAGAGGGACGGGGAGCCGCACAAGGATGGAGAGAGAGAGAGAGAGAGAGAAATGGAGGGCAGTGAGGAGGAGGATGGGGAGATGGAGCAATAAATAAGAGGGGGAGGGAGCAGGGCTGAGAGATGGAAAGGACCGAGCAGGGTGACAGGAAGAGCAGAGAGGGACAGAGAGAAGGAGACACCCGCAGGCAGGAGACAGAGAGACGGAGGAGGGGGATTTTTTCCCCGGCAGGAAACTGGATAGAGGGAGACAGAGAGAAAACTGCAACAGGGGAATAAAGCGGAAGGAATTTAAAAAGGAAAAAAAAAAAAAAAAAAAAAGGACGGGAAGCCGGACAGAGGCAGTCATAGAAAGAGAAATGAAAAAGCGACAAACACGGGCCAGAAATAAAAATCAGAGCACGTAAGACGGATGGAGGGAGAAATAGAAAGGAACGGGACAGAGAGGCCGGGAATTTTAAAAATTGTCAAGGGGAGCTCTGCAGAGGGAGATTCGAAAGAGTAAAGAAAAAGCGATGGGCTATGGGAAATGCAGGAAAGAAAAAAACGAGGCAGTGAAGCAGGTAAATGGAGTCACAGAAATAAAATTTTAAAAGCAACATGGAACACGACAGGAAAGAATTAAAAACAAGGGAAAGGGAACCAGGTAAATGGAGACATAAAATTTAAAAAGCGACAGGGTAAGGAGAAGAGAAAAAACGCCCCAAACCAAAAAATAGGGAGAGCAAACCGGAGAAAAGACGAGCGAGAAAGAAACATTCAAAAGCGACGGGGTACGCAACAGGCGGGAAAGAATTAAAAAATAGGGATAGGGAGCTGGATAAAAGCAGACGTGGAAGGCAACGTGAAAACGCGAAGAGGTGCGGGACAGCCAGCAGAGGACTAAAGACAGGGCCAGCAAACTAGATTACCGGTGCATCTAGAAACAAAATTTTAAAAGCCAAGGGTTGAAGAGAGAGAAAAAAATAACAAAATAGAGACAGCGATCGAAATAAACAGAGGCACACGAAGAAAATTCATAAAGTGAAGCGCAGGCTGCGGGACAGACAGGAAAGAATTAACAAATCAACACATTGGATGGGATAGAATTAGATCGAGAAAAACTAAAAAGCCACCTCTCTTAGGAAAGACAAGAAGAAACTAAAAAAATAAAGAAAGGATGACAAAGAGAATGACACATACAAAGTAAATTGAAAAAGCAACGGGGTACACAACCTACTGAAAACTACTGAAAAATAAGGATAGGAAGCTTGACACAGGAAGAGGTAGAAAGAAAATTTCAAAAACTACTGGGTAGAGGACAAACAGGAGAAAATGTGAAAAAAAAAAAAAAAACCAACCCCAAACGAGATAAAAGTATACATAGAAGCAAAACTTTCAAAGCCAAGGGACTAAGAGAGGCAAGCATTAAAAAAGTAGCAACAGCAAACTAAACAAAGACGGACAGAAATTGTAAAAAGCGACTAAGGCACTAAGGAAAGAGAAGAAATAATTAAAAAATAAAGACAGTAAACGGGATAAACTTAGAGAGAAAATCTTAAAAGCAATGGGGACTGAAGAAAGAACAAAAAAATGTTCAAATAGGGACGGTGAACTAAACCGGAGACGTAGAAAGAAAATCTAAAAAGCAACGGGACTGAGGAAAGACAAGAAATAATTAAAAATAAAGATAACGAAGGGAATACAAGTCAGCATAGAACTAACGTTAAAAAAGCGAGGGGCATTAGGGAAATAAAGGGCAAAATTAAAATATAGGGACAGTAAACTAAGAGAGATGTAGGAAAAAAGCCTTAAAAAGCAAGGGCACTAGCGAGAGAGAAGAAAAAAAAATTAAAGGAAAAGAAAGCAAAATAAAGACAGCAAACGGGGTGAAAGTAGAAAATTTAGCAAGCGATGGCGATTACGGAAACGAATGGAAGAAAAATTTAAAAATAGGGACAGCGAACTGAAACCGACGTAGAAAGAAAATTTGTAAAGCGCCGGCACTAAGGACAGATAAGTAGCAATTAAAGAAAGACACCAACCGGGATAAAATTAGACAGAAAACTGTAAAAGCACCAGGGATTACGGAAATAAGGAAAAAAGGAAATCATAGCGACACTGAACTAAAATGGAGAAGTAGAAAGAAAACTTAAAAGGCTATGGCCCTGAAGACAGACAAGAAATAATGAAAAATAAAGATATGGACGGGAAGAAGAGTAGGCATAGAAACTGCGTTTAAAAAGCGATGGGAGTTAGTGGGGAAAAAAGGCAAAAAATTCACTAGCGACAGCCAACTCCAACAGAGGTCGTAAGAAAAGTTTAAAAGCGACGGCACTAAGGAGAGAGAAGAAATAACTAAAAAATAAAGACAGCAAAATAAAGACAGCAAACGGGATCAAAGACGACAGACCATTTTAAAAGCAGCGGGGATTAAAGAACTAAGGAAAAAATTTTAAAATGGGGACGGCGAACTAAAGCGGAGACGTAGAGGCAAAATCTAAACAGCGGCGGCACGAAGGAAAGCCAAGAAAAAATAATTAAACACTAAAGACGGCAAACGAGAGAAAAGTAGGAAGTTTTGAAAGCAACGGGGACTAAGGAAATGAGGAAAAAATTTCAAAAAAGCGACGGTGAACTAAAACGAAGACGTAGAAAGAAAGTCTAAAAAGCGATGGAACAGAACAAAGAGAAGCAATACTGAAAAACAGCCAGCAAGGGGAATGAAAGTAGGCGTAGGAAGAACATTTAAGAAGTGAGGGGGATTAGGGAAGTAAATGAAGTATTACAAAAAGTGGAACAGCGAACTAAAAGAGATGTAGAAAAAACCCCTTAAAAAGCGACGGCGTTAAGGAAAGACAAGAAAGAATTTTTTTAAAAAAAAAAAAAGTAAAGGTAGGCAAATAAAGACCGCGAAGGGGATAAAAGTAGACAGAAAATTTAAAAAGCAATGGTGATTAAGGAAATAAAGACATGCTAAAGACAGCAAATAGGTTAAAGTAGATGTAGAAGCAGAAAGAAAGTGTAAAAGGGTCAGGGCACACGATAGCCAGGAAAGAATTAATAAACAGTGATACGCAGCTTGATAAAAGTAGACGTAGAAGGAAAAATTTACAAGGGATTGTGCACAGGACAGACAAGGAAAATGAAAAAAAATAGTGACGGTGAACGGAGAAATAGAAAGGAACCTTAGAAGCGACGGGGCACAGAAAAGAGAGGCATACATTACAAAATAAAGACAGTGAACTGGATGAAAGTAGACAGAGAAAGAAAATTGTAAAAGCGACCAGGTACGCGGCAGGTTTTCAAAATATTTAAATATTGAAAGTATTTTAAGGTATTTTTAAAAATTTAAAAAACTTAAAAATCAACAATAGGCAGCTTCATAAAAGTAGAAAGGGCGTCATGGTTTAACCCTGGCTGGCAAGTAAGCACCATACAGCTGGGATGGGGGGGAGAATTGGAAAGGTAAACATGAGAGAGACACTCTCGTGGGTTGATACAAAACAAGTTTAATAATTAAAAACAAATTTCAAAAAAACCAAACAAGCGATGCAAATGCAAACACATGCTCACCACTACCCGACCGATGCCCAGCCCGTCCCGAGCAGCGGTCCCCCCCACCCACCAACCTCCCCCCCCCCCCCCCCCAGTTTTATTGCTGAGCACGACGTCATACGGTCTGGAATATCCCTTTGGTCAGCTGGGTCAGCCGTCCCGGCCGCGACCATTCCCAACCCCTCGTGTACGCCCAGCCCACTCGCTGGCAGGGCAGGGTGAGGAGCAGAGCAGCCCTTGACGCGGCGCAAGCGCTGCTCAGCAGTAACCGACACCTCCCGGTGCTATCAATGCTGTTTTCAGCACAAATCCAAAAACGTAGCCAAGTACCAGCTACCGTGAAGAAAACTAACTCTATCCCATCCGAAACCTGCACACACAGAAACAAAAATGTAAGAAGCTGTGGTACAGGAAACACAGGAAAAAATTCAAAAAATGGGGACGGAAAACTAGATAAAGAGAGACATAGAAAGAAAGTCTAAAAAGTGACGGGGTACGGGAGAGACCGGAAAACGGTTTAAAAATAGGGACAGCAAACATAATAAGTGTTGATATAGAAAGAAACTTTAATAGGCGATGGCATTAAGACAGAGAAGAACAAATTAAAAAAGAAGGCTAGGGTAAAAAAAAAATAGAGATGCACCTGGAAATAAAACGTTGAAAGCGACATGGCACACAACAGACAGGAATAAGTGAAAATATGTGGATAGGGAGTTCAATGAAAGTAGACATAGAATGAAAAGTGAAAAAGCAAGGGGTTCCAGACAGGCAGGAAAAATGTTAAAAATAAAGACAGCGACGTGGTTAAAGTAGACGCGGAAGGAAAATTTGAAAAGCAAGCAGGTAAAGGACAGGCGGGACAAAAATTAAAAATGGGTACAGAAAATGGGATAAAAGTTGACACAGCAAGAAAATTCAAAAAGCAAAGGCATTAAGGAAAGACAAGAAAAATCACTTAAAAATTGGGGTAGGGTGATGAGAGGGAGACCTAGGCAGAAAATCATAAAAGCAAAGGTATTAAGGAAAGACAAGAAAAAGCTACAAAATACGAATAGGGAGAAATATACAGAGAGACATAGCAAACTTCAAAAGCCATGGGGTACAGAGCAGACAGGAAACAAATAAAAAAGACAGACGGTGAATTGGTTAAAGTAGACATGGCAAGAAAAGTCTTAAAAGCGACAGGGTACAGGATAGACAGGAAGACATAACAAATAGGGACAGCACAGTGGATAAACTTTGACATAGAAAGAAAATGGGAAATGTGGTGGCTTTAAGGAAAGACAAGAACAAATTAAAAAGTGAGAACAGAGGCAAAAATAGGCACACGTAGCAGTAAAGGTAAGAAGCGAGGGGATACACTACGCGGGAAAGAATTCAAAAATAGGGATGGGGAGCTTGGTAAAAGCAGAGGTAGAAAGAAAACTGAAGAAGCGACAGGGTCCAGGATAGATGGGAGAGCATTAGAAAATACAGACGGTCAATGGATAAAAGTGGCCATAGAAACAAAATTTTAAACTGACGGAGTACAGTATAGACAGGAAAAAAAAAGAAAAAGGAAGGACAGGAAACTAAGTAAGTGGAGACCTAGAAAGAAGATTTGTAAAGCAACTGGGTACAGGACAGAGAGGGAGGAGTTAAAAAGAATCGGGACCCGAGTCAGAAAGACATTTTTAAAAGTGTCGGACTACAAGAAAAACAGGAAGGAACTGAAAAATAGGAAGAGGGATGAGAAGAGAAGGGAAGGAAACACTGAAAGAAAATTTAAAAGGTGACAGGGTATACGGAAGAAAGGGAGGAAATAAAATTTAGGGGAAGGGAGCCAGATAAAGGGAATTGTTGAAAAAGAAATTAAAGAGCCGTGGGGTACGAGAAATATAGGGGAGAATTAAAAAAAAAAAAAAAAAAAATATCAAGGAAGGGAGCCAGACAGAGGGAGACGTAGAAGGAATTTTAAAAAGCAATTGTGTACGAGAAAGATAGACAAGAATTAAAACATAGGGACAGGGAGATGGAGAGGGGACAAAGTAGAAAGGAAACCTAAACAGCGATCGAGGACAAGCAACACAGGAGTGTTAAAAAAAGCAGGGACAGGGAGATGGCTAGAAGGAACTGTAGTTAAAGAAAATTTTAAAAGCAACGGGGTATAAGAAACACAGGAAATAATGACAAAATAGCAACAGGGAGATGGCTAGAAGGAAACATGGAAAGAACATTTAAAAAGCGATGGGGCACAGGAGAGTGAGAGGAATTAAAAAATAGAGACAGGGTGTTGGAGAGAGGGAAACATAGAAGGAGAAATTAAAATGCAACGGGGTAGAAGGAACACAGGAAACGACGAAGAAGTAGGGAGAAGGAGCCCAGAGAGGAAAACGGAGGGAAAAAAAAAAAACCTGGATAGGTGAAGTGGTACAGGGCAGAGTTGGCAGAAGAGTAACAAGTTTTGGGGAGCTGGACAAGGTAGGTGGGCCGGCAGAGAGGGAGACAGAAGCAGGGACAGGCAGGGAGGTCAGGCAGAGATCTGGGGAAGGGCGGCAGAGATGGACCGGGCCGCACAGGAGAGAACGCGTGACTCACCACAGCTCCGGGCACTGGCAGGAGACCTTCACCGCCCCAACGCTTTTCTCTCTGCCTCAGCGGCAGGCGCCTCAATGCTCTTCTACCTCCAGGCTTCCCAGCGGCTCACCCATGCAGCCAGTGGAGGCACCGAGCTCCCAGCACTGCGTGCTGGTGGTGCGTTCTGTCAGGGACGGCTCGGCGAGCCCCTTCGTGGCTGCAGGGACTGGCCGTTCCTTGCTGGAGGCACCTGCCTGCAGGGCCCCCTTGGGTTCCCTCCTCCTCAGCCAGCTCCCCTTTGTCAGCTCCCTCAGGCAGGCGTGCCCTGGCAGCCCCCTTTACAGCTAGAGCCCCTTCACACAGCAGGGCCAGCCCCATCCTCAGCCTCACTGGCCACACCTGGGGCTGCCCCAGCTCCAGGCCCAGCTGGAGCCCATTGGCAACAGGGGCCCTGGCCAAAGCCCCCCAACACATCCCCCCCTCCCCAGCACCTGTCCACAGCCACAAGCTCTGCACCCAGGGGCTGCAAACACATCCAGGGGCACAGAGGAGGCAGGAACAGTTTATTCCTTAATGCACATTAGGAATGCCGGCAGTGAGCTGGCTCCAAGGCTCGGTGCCCAAAGGCAGCAGGCGAGAAGGAAAAGAGGGAAGAGGCAAGCAGGAGGAAGGACAGAGGGCGGTAGAGAAGAGGCGTGGGACAGGGAGCCAGAAAATGGTATGCTGGGAACAAAAAAGAGGGACGGGGAGCCGCACAAGGATGGAGAGAGAGAGAGAGAGAAATGGAGGGCAGTGAGGAGGAGGATGGGGAGATGGAGCAATAAATAAGAGGGGGAGGGAGCAGGGCTGAGAGATGGAAAGGACCGAGCAGGGTGACAGGAAGAGCAGAGAGGGACAGAGAGAAGGAGACACCCGCAGGCAGGAGACAGAGAGACGGAGGAGGGGGATTTTTTCCCCGGCAGGAAACTGGATAGAGGGAGACAGAGAGAAAACTGCAACAGGGGAATAAAGCGGAAGGAATTTAAAAAGGAAAAAAAAAAAAAAAAAAAGGACGGGAAGCCGGACAGAGGCAGTCATCATAGAAAGAGAAATGAAAAAGCGACAAACACGGGCCAGAAATAAAAATCAGAGCACGTAAGACGGATGGAGGGAGAAATAGAAAGGAACGGGACAGAGAGGCCGGGAATTTTAAAAATTGTCAAGGGGAGCTCTGCAGAGGGAGATTCGAAAGAGTAAAGAAAAAGCGATGGGCTATGGGAAATGCAGGAAAGAAAAAAACGAGGCAGTGAACCAGGTAAATGGAGTCACAGAAATAAAATTTTAAAAGCAACATGGAACACGACAGGAAAGAATTAAAAACAAGGGAAAGGGAACCAGGTAAATGGAGACATAAAATTTAAAAAGCGACAGGGTAAGGAGAAGAGAAAAAACGCCCCAAACCAAAAAATAGGGAGAGCAAACCGGAGAAAAGACGAGCGAGAAAGAAACATTCAAAAGCGACGGGGTACGCAACAGGCGGGAAAGAATTAAAAAATAGGGATAGGGAGCTGGATAAAAGCAGACGTGGAAGGCAACGTGAAAACGCGAAGAGGTGCGGGACAGCCAGCAGAGGACTAAAGACAGGGCCAGCAAACTAGATTACCGGTGCATCTAGAAACAAAATTTTAAAAGCCAAGGGTTGAAGAGAGAGAAAAAAATAACAAAATAGAGACAGCGATCGAAATAAACAGAGGCACACGAAGAAAATTCATAAAGTGAAGCGCAGGCTGCGGGACAGACAGGAAAGAATTAACAAATCAACACATTGGATGGGATAGAATTAGATCGAGAAAAACTAAAAAGCCACCTCTATTAGGAAAGACAAGAAGAAACTAAAAAAATAAAGAAAGGATGACAAAGAGAATGACACATACAAAGTAAATTGAAAAAGCAACGGGGTACACAACCTACTGAAAACTACTGAAAAATAAGGATAGGAAGCTTGACACAGGAAGAGGTAGAAAGAAAATTTCAAAAACTACTGGGTAGAGGACAAACAGGAGAAAATGTAAAAAAAAAAAAAAAAACCAACCCCAAACGAGATAAAAGTATACATAGAAGCAAAACTTTCAAAGCCAAGGGACTAAGAGAGGCAAGCATTAAAAAAGTAGCAACAGCAAACTAAACAAAGACGGACAGAAATTGTAAAAAGCGACTAAGGCACTAAGGAAAGAGAAGAAATAATTAAAAAATAAAGACAGTAAACGGGATAAACTTAGAGAGAAAATCTTAAAAGCAATGGGGACTGAAGAAAGAACAAAAAAATGTTCAAATAGGGACGGTGAACTAAACCGGAGACGTAGAAAGAAAATCTAAAAAGCAACGGGACTGAGGAAAGACAAGAAATTAAAAATAAAGATAACGAAGGGACTACAAGTCAGCATAGAACTAACGTTAAAAAAGCGAGGGGCATTAGGGAAATAAAGGGCAAAATTAAAATATAGGGACAGTAAACTAAGAGAGATGTAGGAAAAAAGCCTTAAAAAGCAAGGGCACTAGCGAGAGAGAAGAAAAAAAAATTAAAGGAAAAGAAAGCAAAATAAAGACAGCAAACGGGGTGAAAGTAGAAAATTTAGCAAGCGATGGCGATTACGGAAACGAATGGAAGAAAAATTTAAAAATAGGGACAGCGAACTGAAACCGACGTAGAAAGAAAATTTGTAAAGCGCCGGCACTAAGGACAGATAAGTAGCAATTAAAGAAAGACACCAACCGGGATAAAATTAGACAGAAAACTGTAAAAGCACCAGGGATTACGGAAATAAGGAAAAAAGGAAATCATAGCGACACTGAACTAAAATGGAGAAGTAGAAAGAAAACTTAAAAGGCTATGGCCCTGAAGACAGACAAGAAATAATGAAAAATAAAGATATGGACGGGAAGAAGAGTAGGCATAGAAACTGCGTTTAAAAAGCGATGGGAGTTAGTGGGGAAAAAAGGCAAAAAATTCACTAGCGACAGCCAACTCCAACAGAGGTCGTAAGAAAAGTTTAAAAGCGACGGCACTAAGGAGAGAGAAGAAATAACTAAAAAATAAAGACAGCAAAATAAAGACAGCAAACGGGATCAAAGACGACAGACCATTTTAAAAGCAGCGGGGATTAAAGAACTAAGGAAAAAATTTTAAAATGGGGACGGCGAACTAAAGCGGAGACGTAGAGGCAAAATCTAAACAGCGGCGGCACGAAGGAAAGCCAAGAAAAAATAATTAAACACTAAAGACGGCAAACGAGAGAAAAGTAGGAAGTTTTGAAAGCAACGGGGACTAAGGAAATGAGGAAAAAATTTCAAAAAAGCGACGGTGAACTAAAACGAAGACGTAGAAAGAAAGTCTAAAAAGCGATGGAACAGAACAAAGAGAAGCAATACTGAAAAACAGCCAGCAAGGGGAATGAAAGTAGGCGTAGGAAGAACATTTAAGAAGTGAGGGGGATTAGGGAAGTAAATGAAGTATTACAAAAAGTGGAACAGCGAACTAAAAGAGATGTAGAAAAAACCCCTTAAAAAGCGACGGCGTGAAGGAAAGACAAGAAAGAATTTTTTTTTAAAAAAAAAAAGTAAAGGTAGGCAAATAAAGACCGCGAAGGGGATAAAAGTAGACAGAAAATTTAAAAAGCAATGGTGATTAAGGAAATAAAGACATGCTAAAGACAGCAAATAGGTTAAAGTAGATGTAGAAGCAGAAAGAAAGTGTAAAAGGGTCAGGGCACACGATAGCCAGGAAAGAATTAATAAACAGTGATACGCAGCTTGATAAAAGTAGACGTAGAAGGAAAAATTTACAAGGGATTGTGCACAGGACAGACAAGGAAAATGAAAAAAAATAGTGACGGTGAACGGAGAAATAGAAAGGAACCTTAGAAGCGACGGGGCACAGAAAAGAGAGGCATACATTACAAAATAAAGACAGTGAACTGGATGAAAGTAGACAGAGAAAGAAAATTGTAAAAGCGACCAGGTACGCGGCAGGTTTTCAAAATATTTAAATATTGAAAGTATTTTAAGGTATTTTTAAAAATTTAAAAAACTTAAAAATCAACAATAGGCAGCTTCATAAAAGTAGAAAGGGCGTCATGGTTTAACCCTGGCTGGCAAGTAAGCACCATACAGCTGGGATGGGGGGGAGAATTGGAAAGGTAAACATGAGAGAGACACTCTCGTGGGTTGATACAAAACAAGTTTAATAATTAAAAACAAATTTCAAAAAAACCAAACAAGCGATGCAAATGCAAACACATGCTCACCACTACCCGACCGATGCCCAGCCCGTCCCGAGCAGCGGTCCCCCCCCCCCACCAACCTCCCCCCCCCCCCCCCCCCCCAGTTTTATTGCTGAGCACGACGTCATACGGTCTGGAATATCCCTTTGGTCAGCTGGGTCAGCCGTCCCGGCCGCGACCATTCCCAACCCCTCGTGTACGCCCAGCCCACTCGCTGGCAGGGCAGGGTGAGGAGCAGAGCAGCCCTTGACGCGGCGCAAGCGCTGCTCAGCAGTAACCGACACCTCCCGGTGCTATCAATGCTGTTTTCAGCACAAATCCAAAAACGTAGCCCAGTACCAGCTACCGTGAAGAAAACTAACTCTATCCCATCCGAAACCTGCACACACAGAAACAAAAATGTAAGAAGCTGTGGTACAGGAAACACAGGAAAAAATTCAAAAAATGGGGACGGAAAACTAGATAAAGAGAGACATAGAAAGAAAGTCTAAAAAGTGACGGGGTACGGGAGAGACCGGAAAACGGTTTAAAAATAGGGACAGCAAACATAATAAGTGTTGATATAGAAAGAAACTTTAATAGGCGATGGCATTAAGACAGAGAAGAACAAATTAAAAAAGAAGGCTAGGGTAAAAAAAAAAATAGAGATGCACCTGGAAATAAAACGTTGAAAGTGACATGGCACACAACAGACAGGAATAAGTGAAAATATGTGGATAGGGAGTTCAATGAAAGTAGACATAGAATGAAAAGTGAAAAAGCAAGGGGTTCCAGACAGGCAGGAAAAATGTTAAAAATAAAGACAGCGACGTGGTTAAAGTAGACGCGGAAGGAAAATTTGAAAAGCAAGCAGGTAAAGGACAGGCGGGACAAAAATTAAAAATGGGTACAGAAAATGGGATAAAAGTTGACACAGCAAGAAAATTCAAAAAGCAAAGGCATTAAGGAAAGACAAGAAAAATCACTTAAAAATTGGGGTAGGGTGATGAGAGGGAGACCTAGGCAGAAAATCATAAAAGCAAAGGTATTAAGGAAAGACAAGAAAAAGCTACAAAATACGAATAGGGAGAAATATACAGAGAGACATAGCAAACTTCAAAAGCCATGGGGTACAGAGCAGACAGGAAACAAATAAAAAAGACAGACGGTGAATTGGTTAAAGTAGACATGGCAAGAAAAGTCTTAAAAGCGACAGGGTACAGGATAGACAGGAAGACATAACAAATAGGGACAGCACAGTGGATAAACTTTGACATAGAAAGAAAATGGGAAATGTGGTGGCTTTAAGGAAAGACAAGAACAAATTAAAAAGTGAGAACAGAGGCAAAAATAGGCACACGTAGCAGTAAAGGTAAGAAGCGAGGGGATACACTACGCGGGAAAGAATTCAAAAATAGGGATGGGGAGCTTGGTAAAAGCAGAGGTAGAAAGAAAACTGAAGAAGCGACAGGGTCCAGGATAGATGGGAGAGCATTAGAAAATACAGACGGTCAATGGATAAAAGTGGCCATAGAAACAAAATTTTAAACTGACGGAGTACAGTATAGACAGGAAAAAAAAAGAAAAAGGAAGGACAGGAAACTAAGTAAGTGGAGACCTAGAAAGAAGATTTGTAAAGCAACTGGGTACAGGACAGAGAGGGAGGAGTTAAAAAGAATCGGGACCCGAGTCAGAAAGACATTTTTAAAAGTGTCGGACTACAAGAAAAACAGGAAGGAACTGAAAAATAGGAAGAGGGATGAGAAGAGAAGGGAAGGAAACACTGAAAGAAAATTTAAAAGGTGACAGGGTATACGGAAGAAAGGGAGGAAATAAAATTTAGGGGAAGGGAGCCAGATAAAGGGAATTGTTGAAAAAGAAATTAAAGAGCCGTGGGGTACGAGAAATATAGGGGAGAATTAAAAAAAAAAAAAAAAAAAATATCAAGGAAGGGAGCCAGACAGAGGGAGACGTAGAAGGAATTTTAAAAAGCAATTGTGTACGAGAAAGATAGACAAGAATTAAAACATAGGGACAGGGAGATGGAGAGGGGACAAAGTAGAAAGGAAACCTAAACAGCGATCGAGGACAAGCAACACAGGAGTGTTAAAAAAAGCAGGGACAGGGAGATGGCTAGAAGGAACTGTAGTTAAAGAAAATTTTAAAAGCAACGGGGTATAAGAAACACAGGAAATAATGACAAAATAGCAACAGGGAGATGGCTAGAAGGAAACATGGAAAGAACATTTAAAAAGCGATGGGGCACAGGAGAGTGAGAGGAATTAAAAAATAGAGACAGGGTGTTGGAGAGAGGGAAACATAGAAGGAGAAATTAAAATGCAACGGGGTAGAAGGAACACAGGAAACGACGAAGAAGTAGGGAGAAGGAGCCCAGAGAGGAAAACGGAGGGAAAAAAAAAAAACCTGGATAGGTGAAGTGGTACAGGGCAGAGTTGGCAGAAGAGTAACAAGTTTTGGGGAGCTGGACAAGGTAGGTGGGCCGGCAGAGAGGGAGACAGAAGCAGGGACAGGCAGGGAGGTCAGGCAGAGATCTGGGGAAGGGCGGCAGAGATGGACCGGGCCGCACAGGAGAGAACGCGTGACTCACCACAGCTCCGGGCACTGGCAGGAGACCTTCACCGCCCCAACGCTTTTCTCTCTGCCTCAGCGGCAGGCGCCTCAATGCTCTTCTACCTCCAGGCTTCCCAGCGGCTCACCCATGCAGCCAGTGGAGGCACCGAGCTCCCAGCACTGCGTGCTGGTGGTGCGTTCTGTCAGGGACGGCTCGGCGAGCCCCTTCGTGGCTGCAGGGACTGGCCGTTCCTTGCTGGAGGCACCTGCCTGCAGGGCCCCCTTGGGTTCCCTCCTCCTCAGCCAGCTCCCCTTTGTCAGCTCCCTCAGGCAGGCGTGCCCTGGCAGCCCCCTTTACAGCTAGAGCCCCTTCACACAGCAGGGCCAGCCCCATCCTCAGCCTCACTGGCCACACCTGGGGCTGCCCCAGCTCCAGGCCCAGCTGGAGCCCATTGGCAACAGGGGCCCTGGCCAAAGCCCCCCAACACATCCCCCCCTCCCCAGCACCTGTCCACAGCCACAAGCTCTGCACCCAGGGGCTGCAAACACATCCAGGGGCACAGAGGAGGCAGGAACAGTTTATTCCTTAATGCACATTAGGAATGCCGGCAGTGAGCTGGCTCCAAGGCTCGGTGCCCAAAGGCAGCAGGCGAGAAGGAAAAGAGGGAAGAGGCAAGCAGGAGGAAGGACAGAGGGCGGTAGAGAAGAGGCGTGGGACAGGGAGCCAGAAAATGGTATGCTGGGAACAAAAAAGAGGGACGGGGAGCCGCACAAGGATGGAGAGAGAGAGAGAGAGAAATGGAGGGCAGTGAGGAGGAGGATGGGGAGATGGAGCAATAAATAAGAGGGGGAGGGAGCAGGGCTGAGAGATGGAAAGGACCGAGCAGGGTGACAGGAAGAGCAGAGAGGGACAGAGAGAAGGAGACACCCGCAGGCAGGAGACAGAGAGACGGAGGAGGGGGATTTTTTCCCCGGCAGGAAACTGGATAGAGGGAGACAGAGAGAAAACTGCAACAGGGGAATAAAGCGGAAGGAATTTAAAAAGGAAAAAAAAAAAAAAAAAAAGGACGGGAAGCCGGACAGAGGCAGTCATCATAGAAAGAGAAATGAAAAAGCGACAAACACGGGCCAGAAATAAAAATCAGAGCACGTAAGACGGATGGAGGGAGAAATAGAAAGGAACGGGACAGAGAGGCCGGGAATTTTAAAAATTGTCAAGGGGAGCTCTGCAGAGGGAGATTCGAAAGAGTAAAGAAAAAGCGATGGGCTATGGGAAATGCAGGAAAGAAAAAAACGAGGCAGTGAACCAGGTAAATGGAGTCACAGAAATAAAATTTTAAAAGCAACATGGAACACGACAGGAAAGAATTAAAAACAAGGGAAAGGGAACCAGGTAAATGGAGACATAAAATTTAAAAAGCGACAGGGTAAGGAGAAGAGAAAAAACGCCCCAAACCAAAAAATAGGGAGAGCAAACCGGAGAAAAGACGAGCGAGAAAGAAACATTCAAAAGCGACGGGGTACGCAACAGGCGGGAAAGAATTAAAAAATAGGGATAGGGAGCTGGATAAAAGCAGACGTGGAAGGCAACGTGAAAACGCGAAGAGGTGCGGGACAGCCAGCAGAGGACTAAAGACAGGGCCAGCAAACTAGATTACCGGTGCATCTAGAAACAAAATTTTAAAAGCCAAGGGTTGAAGAGAGAGAAAAAAATAACAAAATAGAGACAGCGATCGAAATAAACAGAGGCACACGAAGAAAATTCATAAAGTGAAGCGCAGGCTGCGGGACAGACAGGAAAGAATTAACAAATCAACACATTGGATGGGATAGAATTAGATCGAGAAAAACTAAAAAGCCACCTCTATTAGGAAAGACAAGAAGAAACTAAAAAAATAAAGAAAGGATGACAAAGAGAATGACACATACAAAGTAAATTGAAAAAGCAACGGGGTACACAACCTACTGAAAACTACTGAAAAATAAGGATAGGAAGCTTGACACAGGAAGAGGTAGAAAGAAAATTTCAAAAACTACTGGGTAGAGGACAAACAGGAGAAAATGTAAAAAAAAAAAAAAAAACCAACCCCAAACGAGATAAAAGTATACATAGAAGCAAAACTTTCAAAGCCAAGGGACTAAGAGAGGCAAGCATTAAAAAAGTAGCAACAGCAAACTAAACAAAGACGGACAGAAATTGTAAAAAGCGACTAAGGCACTAAGGAAAGAGAAGAAATAATTAAAAAATAAAGACAGTAAACGGGATAAACTTAGAGAGAAAATCTTAAAAGCAATGGGGACTGAAGAAAGAACAAAAAAATGTTCAAATAGGGACGGTGAACTAAACCGGAGACGTAGAAAGAAAATCTAAAAAGCAACGGGACTGAGGAAAGACAAGAAATTAAAAATAAAGATAACGAAGGGACTACAAGTCAGCATAGAACTAACGTTAAAAAAGCGAGGGGCATTAGGGAAATAAAGGGCAAAATTAAAATATAGGGACAGTAAACTAAGAGAGATGTAGGAAAAAAGCCTTAAAAAGCAAGGGCACTAGCGAGAGAGAAGAAAAAAAAATTAAAGGAAAAGAAAGCAAAATAAAGACAGCAAACGGGGTGAAAGTAGAAAATTTAGCAAGCGATGGCGATTACGGAAACGAATGGAAGAAAAATTTAAAAATAGGGACAGCGAACTGAAACCGACGTAGAAAGAAAATTTGTAAAGCGCCGGCACTAAGGACAGATAAGTAGCAATTAAAGAAAGACACCAACCGGGATAAAATTAGACAGAAAACTGTAAAAGCACCAGGGATTACGGAAATAAGGAAAAAAGGAAATCATAGCGACACTGAACTAAAATGGAGAAGTAGAAAGAAAACTTAAAAGGCTATGGCCCTGAAGACAGACAAGAAATAATGAAAAATAAAGATATGGACGGGAAGAAGAGTAGGCATAGAAACTGCGTTTAAAAAGCGATGGGAGTTAGTGGGGAAAAAAGGCAAAAAATTCACTAGCGACAGCCAACTCCAACAGAGGTCGTAAGAAAAGTTTAAAAGCGACGGCACTAAGGAGAGAGAAGAAATAACTAAAAAATAAAGACAGCAAAATAAAGACAGCAAACGGGATCAAAGACGACAGACCATTTTAAAAGCAGCGGGGATTAAAGAACTAAGGAAAAAATTTTAAAATGGGGACGGCGAACTAAAGCGGAGACGTAGAGGCAAAATCTAAACAGCGGCGGCACGAAGGAAAGCCAAGAAAAAATAATTAAACACTAAAGACGGCAAACGAGAGAAAAGTAGGAAGTTTTGAAAGCAACGGGGACTAAGGAAATGAGGAAAAAATTTCAAAAAAGCGACGGTGAACTAAAACGAAGACGTAGAAAGAAAGTCTAAAAAGCGATGGAACAGAACAAAGAGAAGCAATACTGAAAAACAGCCAGCAAGGGGAATGAAAGTAGGCGTAGGAAGAACATTTAAGAAGTGAGGGGGATTAGGGAAGTAAATGAAGTATTACAAAAAGTGGAACAGCGAACTAAAAGAGATGTAGAAAAAACCCCTTAAAAAGCGACGGCGTGAAGGAAAGACAAGAAAGAATTTTTTTTTAAAAAAAAAAAGTAAAGGTAGGCAAATAAAGACCGCGAAGGGGATAAAAGTAGACAGAAAATTTAAAAAGCAATGGTGATTAAGGAAATAAAGACATGCTAAAGACAGCAAATAGGTTAAAGTAGATGTAGAAGCAGAAAGAAAGTGTAAAAGGGTCAGGGCACACGATAGCCAGGAAAGAATTAATAAACAGTGATACGCAGCTTGATAAAAGTAGACGTAGAAGGAAAAATTTACAAGGGATTGTGCACAGGACAGACAAGGAAAATGAAAAAAAATAGTGACGGTGAACGGAGAAATAGAAAGGAACCTTAGAAGCGACGGGGCACAGAAAAGAGAGGCATACATTACAAAATAAAGACAGTGAACTGGATGAAAGTAGACAGAGAAAGAAAATTGTAAAAGCGACCAGGTACGCGGCAGGTTTTCAAAATATTTAAATATTGAAAGTATTTTAAGGTATTTTTAAAAATTTAAAAAACTTAAAAATCAACAATAGGCAGCTTCATAAAAGTAGAAAGGGCGTCATGGTTTAACCCTGGCTGGCAAGTAAGCACCATACAGCTGGGATGGGGGGGAGAATTGGAAAGGTAAACATGAGAGAGACACTCTCGTGGGTTGATACAAAACAAGTTTAATAATTAAAAACAAATTTCAAAAAAACCAAACAAGCGATGCAAATGCAAACACATGCTCACCACTACCCGACCGATGCCCAGCCCGTCCCGAGCAGCGGTCCCCCCCACCCACCAACCTCCCCCCCCCCCCCCCCCCCCAGTTTTATTGCTGAGCACGACGTCATACGGTCTGGAATATCCCTTTGGTCAGCTGGGTCAGCCGTCCCGGCCGCGACCATTCCCAACCCCTCGTGTACGCCCAGCCCACTCGCTGGCAGGGCAGGGTGAGGAGCAGAGCAGCCCTTGACGCGGCGCAAGCGCTGCTCAGCAGTAACCGACACCTCCCGGTGCTATCAATGCTGTTTTCAGCACAAATCCAAAAACGTAGCCCAGTACCAGCTACCGTGAAGAAAACTAACTCTATCCCATCCGAAACCTGCACACACAGAAACAAAAATGTAAGAAGCTGTGGTACAGGAAACACAGGAAAAAATTCAAAAAATGGGGACGGAAAACTAGATAAAGAGAGACATAGAAAGAAAGTCTAAAAAGTGACGGGGTACGGGAGAGACCGGAAAACGGTTTAAAAATAGGGACAGCAAACATAATAAGTGTTGATATAGAAAGAAACTTTAATAGGCGATGGCATTAAGACAGAGAAGAACAAATTAAAAAAGAAGGCTAGGGTAAAAAAAAAAATAGAGATGCACCTGGAAATAAAACGTTGAAAGTGACATGGCACACAACAGACAGGAATAAGTGAAAATATGTGGATAGGGAGTTCAATGAAAGTAGACATAGAATGAAAAGTGAAAAAGCAAGGGGTTCCAGACAGGCAGGAAAAATGTTAAAAATAAAGACAGCGACGTGGTTAAAGTAGACGCGGAAGGAAAATTTGAAAAGCAAGCAGGTAAAGGACAGGCGGGACAAAAATTAAAAATGGGTACAGAAAATGGGATAAAAGTTGACACAGCAAGAAAATTCAAAAAGCAAAGGCATTAAGGAAAGACAAGAAAAATCACTTAAAAATTGGGGTAGGGTGATGAGAGGGAGACCTAGGCAGAAAATCATAAAAGCAAAGGTATTAAGGAAAGACAAGAAAAAGCTACAAAATACGAATAGGGAGAAATATACAGAGAGACATAGCAAACTTCAAAAGCCATGGGGTACAGAGCAGACAGGAAACAAATAAAAAAGACAGACGGTGAATTGGTTAAAGTAGACATGGCAAGAAAAGTCTTAAAAGCGACAGGGTACAGGATAGACAGGAAGACATAACAAATAGGGACAGCACAGTGGATAAACTTTGACATAGAAAGAAAATGGGAAATGTGGTGGCTTTAAGGAAAGACAAGAACAAATTAAAAAGTGAGAACAGAGGCAAAAATAGGCACACGTAGCAGTAAAGGTAAGAAGCGAGGGGATACACTACGCGGGAAAGAATTCAAAAATAGGGATGGGGAGCTTGGTAAAAGCAGAGGTAGAAAGAAAACTGAAGAAGCGACAGGGTCCAGGATAGATGGGAGAGCATTAGAAAATACAGACGGTCAATGGATAAAAGTGGCCATAGAAACAAAATTTTAAACTGACGGAGTACAGTATAGACAGGAAAAAAAAAGAAAAAGGAAGGACAGGAAACTAAGTAAGTGGAGACCTAGAAAGAAGATTTGTAAAGCAACTGGGTACAGGACAGAGAGGGAGGAGTTAAAAAGAATCGGGACCCGAGTCAGAAAGACATTTTTAAAAGTGTCGGACTACAAGAAAAACAGGAAGGAACTGAAAAATAGGAAGAGGGATGAGAAGAGAAGGGAAGGAAACACTGAAAGAAAATTTAAAAGGTGACAGGGTATACGGAAGAAAGGGAGGAAATAAAATTTAGGGGAAGGGAGCCAGATAAAGGGAATTGTTGAAAAAGAAATTAAAGAGCCGTGGGGTACGAGAAATATAGGGGAGAATTAAAAAAAAAAAAAAAAAAATATCAAGGAAGGGAGCCAGACAGAGGGAGACGTAGAAGGAATTTTAAAAAGCAATTGTGTACGAGAAAGATAGACAAGAATTAAAACATAGGGACAGGGAGATGGAGAGGGGACAAAGTAGAAAGGAAACCTAAACAGCGATCGAGGACAAGCAACACAGGAGTGTTAAAAAAAGCAGGGACAGGGAGATGGCTAGAAGGAACTGTAGTTAAAGAAAATTTTAAAAGCAACGGGGTATAAGAAACACAGGAAATAATGACAAAATAGCAACAGGGAGATGGCTAGAAGGAAACATGGAAAGAACATTTAAAAAGCGATGGGGCACAGGAGAGTGAGAGGAATTAAAAAATAGAGACAGGGTGTTGGAGAGAGGGAAACATAGAAGGAGAAATTAAAATGCAACGGGGTAGAAGGAACACAGGAAACCACGAAGAAGTAGGGAGAAGGAGCCCAGAGAGGAAAACGGAGGGAAAAAAAAAAAACCTGGATAGGTGAAGTGGTACAGGGCAGAGTTGGCAGAAGAGTAACAAGTTTTGGGGAGCTGGACAAGGTAGGTGGGCCGGCAGAGAGGGAGACAGAAGCAGGGACAGGCAGGGAGGTCAGGCAGAGATCTGGGGAAGGGCGGCAGAGATGGACCGGGCCGCACAGGAGAGAACGCGTGACTCACCACAGCTCCGGGCACTGGCAGGAGACCTTCACCGCCCCAACGCTTTTCTCTCTGCCTCAGCGGCAGGCGCCTCAATGCTCTTCTACCTCCAGGCTTCCCAGCGGCTCACCCATGCAGCCAGTGGAGGCACCGAGCTCCCAGCACTGCGTGCTGGTGGTGCGTTCTGTCAGGGACGGCTCGGCGAGCCCCTTCGTGGCTGCAGGGACTGGCCGTTCCTTGCTGGAGGCACCTGCCTGCAGGGCCCCCTTGGGTTCCCTCCTCCTCAGCCAGCTCCCCTTTGTCAGCTCCCTCAGGCAGGCGTGCCCTGGCAGCCCCCTTTACAGCTAGAGCCCCTTCACACAGCAGGGCCAGCCCCATCCTCAGCCTCACTGGCCACACCTGGGGCTGCCCCAGCTCCAGGCCCAGCTGGAGCCCATTGGCAACAGGGGCCCTGGCCAAAGCCCCCCAACACATCCCCCCCTCCCCAGCACCTGTCCACAGCCACAAGCTCTGCACCCAGGGGCTGCAAACACATCCAGGGGCACAGAGGAGGCAGGAACAGTTTATTCCTTAATGCACATTAGGAATGCCGGCAGTGAGCTGGCTCCAAGGCTCGGTGCCCAAAGGCAGCAGGCGAGAAGGAAAAGAGGGAAGAGGCAAGCAGGAGGAAGGACAGAGGGCGGTAGAGAAGAGGCGTGGGACAGGGAGCCAGAAAATGGTATGCTGGGAACAAAAAAGAGGGACGGGGAGCCGCACAAGGATGGAGAGAGAGAGAGAGAGAAATGGAGGGCAGTGAGGAGGAGGATGGGGAGATGGAGCAATAAATAAGAGGGGGAGGGAGCAGGGCTGAGAGATGGAAAGGACCGAGCAGGGTGACAGGAAGAGCAGAGAGGGACAGAGAGAAGGAGACACCCGCAGGCAGGAGACAGAGAGACGGAGGAGGGGGATTTTTTCCCCGGCAGGAAACTGGATAGAGGGAGACAGAGAGAAAACTGCAACAGGGGAATAAAGCGGAAGGAATTTAAAAAGGAAAAAAAAAAAAAAAAAAAGGACGGGAAGCCGGACAGAGGCAGTCATCATAGAAAGAGAAATGAAAAAGCGACAAACACGGGCCAGAAATAAAAATCAGAGCACGTAAGACGGATGGAGGGAGAAATAGAAAGGAACGGGACAGAGAGGCCGGGAATTTTAAAAATTGTCAAGGGGAGCTCTGCAGAGGGAGATTCGAAAGAGTAAAGAAAAAGCGATGGGCTATGGGAAATGCAGGAAAGAAAAAAACGAGGCAGTGAACCAGGTAAATGGAGTCACAGAAATAAAATTTTAAAAGCAACATGGAACACGACAGGAAAGAATTAAAAACAAGGGAAAGGGAACCAGGTAAATGGAGACATAAAATTTAAAAAGCGACAGGGTAAGGAGAAGAGAAAAAACGCCCCAAACCAAAAAATAGGGAGAGCAAACCGGAGAAAAGACGAGCGAGAAAGAAACATTCAAAAGCGACGGGGTACGCAACAGGCGGGAAAGAATTAAAAAATAGGGATAGGGAGCTGGATAAAAGCAGACGTGGAAGGCAACGTGAAAACGCGAAGAGGTGCGGGACAGCCAGCAGAGGACTAAAGACAGGGCCAGCAAACTAGATTACCGGTGCATCTAGAAACAAAATTTTAAAAGCCAAGGGTTGAAGAGAGAGAAAAAAATAACAAAATAGAGACAGCGATCGAAATAAACAGAGGCACACGAAGAAAATTCATAAAGTGAAGCGCAGGCTGCGGGACAGACAGGAAAGAATTAACAAATCAACACATTGGATGGGATAGAATTAGATCGAGAAAAACTAAAAAGCCACCTCTATTAGGAAAGACAAGAAGAAACTAAAAAAATAAAGAAAGGATGACAAAGAGAATGACACATACAAAGTAAATTGAAAAAGCAACGGGGTACACAACCTACTGAAAACTACTGAAAAATAAGGATAGGAAGCTTGACACAGGAAGAGGTAGAAAGAAAATTTCAAAAACTACTGGGTAGAGGACAAACAGGAGAAAATGTAAAAAAAAAAAAACAAACCAACCCCAAACGAGATAAAAGTATACATAGAAGCAAAACTTTCAAAGCCAAGGGACTAAGAGAGGCAAGCATTAAAAAAGTAGCAACAGCAAACTAAACAAAGACA
>NW_026776642.1:0-63376 GCF_030936135.1 Gavia stellata | reverse complement strand
TGGGCTGGCACCTTTAGTGTAGGAGCAATCGCTGGACGTTCGCAATTTCGGTGTTGAGCTCTGACGTGAATTAGCGAAAGGAAGCGATGATACGTCTGGACCTTGAGTGTCTAAACAAGTTCAGAGGCCAAGTGTTTGTGGTTAGTTTGAGAGGTTACCAGTGGGAGATGAGGACCAGCAAGAGCTTTCAGGGCTGGCACCATTAGTGTAAGAGCAATCGCTGGACGTTCGCAATTTCGGTGTTGAATTTTTGCCAGATTGAGCAGGAGAGGCTGTGTACGTTGGAAGTTTTAGTAGGCTAAACAAGTTCAGAGGCCAAGTGTTTGTGGTTCGTTTGAGAGGTTACCAGTGGGAGATGAGGACCAGCAAGAGCTTTCAGGGCTGGCACCTTTAGTGTAGGAGCAATCGCTGGACGTTCGCAATTTCGGTGTTGAATTTTGGCCAGATTGAGCAGGAGAGGCTGTGTACGTTGGAAGTTTTAGTAGGCTAAACAAGTTCAGAGGCCAAGTGTTTGTGGTTCGTTTGAGAGGTTACCAGTGGGAGATGAGGACCAGCAAGAGCTTTCAGGGCTGGCACCTTTAGTGTAGGAGCAATCGCTGGACGTTCGCAATTTCGGTGTTGAGCTCTGGCCAGATTGAGCAGGAGAGGCTGTGTACGTTGGAAGTTTTAGTAGCGTAAACAAGTTCAGAGGCCAAGTGTTTGTGGTTCGTTTGAGAGGTTACCAGTGGGAGATGAGGACCAGGAAGAGCTTTCAGGGCTGGCACCTTTAGTGTAGGAGCAATCGCTGGACGTTCGCAATTTCGGTGTTGAGCTCTGACGTGAATTAGCGAAAGGAAGCGATGATACGTCTGGACCTTTGAGTGTCTAAACAAGTTCAGAGGCCAAGTGTTTGTGGTTCGTTTGAGAGGTTACCAGTGGGAGATGAGGACCAGCAAGAGCTTTCAGGGCTGGCACCTTTAGTGTAGGAGCAATCGCTGGACGTTCACAATTTCGGTGTTGAGCTCTGGCCAGATTGAGCAGGAGAGGCTGTGTACGTTGGAAGTTGTAGTAGGCTAAACAAGTTCAGAGCCCAAGTGTTTGTGGTTCGTTTGAGAGGTTACCAGTGGGAGATGAGGACCAGTAAGAGCTTTCAGGGCTGGCACCTTTACTGTAGGAGCAATCCCTGGACGTTCGCAATTTCGGTGTTGAGCTCTGACGTGAATTAACGAAAGGAAGCGATGATACGTCTGGACCTTTGAGTGTCTAAACAAGTTCAGAGCCCAAGTGTTTGTGGTTCGTTTTAGAGGTTACCAGTGGGAGATGAGGACCAGCAAGAGCTTTCAGGGCTGGCACCTTTAGTGTAGGAGCAATCGCTGGACGTTCACAATTTCGGTGTTGAGCTCTGACGTGAATTAGCGAAAGGAAGCGATGATACGTCTGGACCTTTGAGTGTCTAAACAAGTTCAGAGGCCAAGTGTTTGTGGTTCGTTTGAGAGGTTACCAGTGGGAGATGAGGACCAGCAAGAGCTTTCAGGGCTGGCACCTTTAGTGTAGGAGCAATCGCTGGACGTTCGCAATTTCGGTGCTGAGCTCTGACGTGAATTAGCGAAAGGAAACGATGATACGTCTGGACATTTGAGTGTCTAAACAAGTTCAGAGGCCAAGTGTTTGTGGTTCGTTTGAGAGGTTACCAGTGGGAGATGAGGACCAGCAAGAGCTTTCAGGGCTGGCACCTTTAGTGTAGGAGCAATCGCTGGACGTTCGCAATTTCGGTTTTGAGCTCTGGCCAGATTGAGCAGGAGAGGCTGTGTACGTTGGAAGTTTTAGTAGCCTAAACAAGTTCAGAGGCCAAGTGTTTGTGGTTCGTTTGAGAGGTTACCAGTGGGAGATGAGGACCAGCAAGAGCTTTCAGGGCTGGCACCTTTAGTGGAGGAGCAATCCCTGGACGTTCGCAATTTCGGTGTTGAGCTCTGACGTGAATTAACGAAAGGAAGCGATGATACGTCTGGACCTTTGAGTGTCTAAACAAGTTCAGAGGCCAAGTGTTTGTGGTTCGTTTGAGAGGTTACCAGTGGGAGATGAGGACCAGCAAGAGCTTTCAGGGCTGGCACCTTTAGTGTAGGAGCAATCGCTGGACGTTCACAATTTCGGTGTTGAGCTCTGACGTGAATTAGCGAAAGGAAGCGATGATACGTCTGGACCTTTGAGTGTCTAAACAAGTTCAGAGGCCAAGTGTTTGTGGTTCGTTTGAGAGGTTACCAGTGGGAGATGAGGACCAGCAAGAGCTTTCAGGGCTGGCACCTTTAGTGTAGGAGCAATCGCTGGACGTTCGCAATTTCGGTGCTGAGCTCTGACGTGAATTAGCGAAAGGAAACGATGATACGTCTGGACATTTGAGTGTCTAAACAAGTTCAGAGGCCAAGTGTTTGTGGTTCGTTTGAGAGGTTACCAGTGGGAGATGAGGTCCAGCAAGAGCTTTCAGGGCTGGCACCATTAGTGTAGGAGCAATCGCTGGACGTTCGCAATTCGGTGTTCAGTTCTGGCCAGATTGAGCAGGAGAGGCTGTGTACGTTGGAAGTTTTAGTAGCCTAAACAAGTTCAGAGCCCAAGTGTTTGTGGTTCGTTTGAGAGGTTACCAGTGGGAGATGCGGACCAGCAAGAGCTTTCAGGGCTGGCACCTTTAGTGTAGGAGCAATCGCTGGACGTTCGCAATTTCGGTGTTGAGCTCTGACGTGAATTAGCGAAAGGAAGCGATGATACATCTGGACCTTTGAGTGTCTAAACAAGTTCAGAGGCCAAGTGTTTGTGGTTAGTTTGAGAGGTTACCAGTGGGAGATGAGGACCAGCAAGAGCTTTCAGGGCTCGCACCATTAGTGTAAGAGCAATCGCTGGACGTTCGCAATTTCGGTGTTGAATTTTGGCCAGATTGAGCAGGAGAGGCTGTGTACGTTGGAAATTTTAGTAGCCTAAACAAGTTCAGAGCCCCAGTATTTGTGCTTCGTTTGAGAGGTTACCAGTGGGAGATGAGGACCAGCAAGAGCTTTCAGGGCTGGCACCTTTAGTGTAGGAGCAATCGCTGGACGTTCACAATTTCGGAGTTGAGCTCTGGCCAGATTGAGCAGGAGAGCTGTGTACGTTGGAAGTTTTAGTAGGCTAAACAAGTTCAGAGCCCAAGTGTTTGTGGTTCGTTTGAGAGGTTACCAGTGGGAGATGAGGACCAGCAAGAGCTTTCAGGGCTGGCACCTTTAGTGTAGGAGCAATCGCTGGACATTCGCAATTTCGGTGTTGAGCTCTGGCCAGATTGAGCAGGAGAGGCTGTGTACGTTGGAAGTTTTAGTAGGCTAAACAAGTTCAGAGGCCAAGTGTTTGTGGTTCGTTTGAGAGGTTACCAGTGGGAGATGAGGACCAGCAAGAGCTTTCAGGGCTGGCACCTTTAGTGTAGGAGCAATCGCTGGACGTTCGCAATTTCGGTGTTGAGCTCTGACGTGAATTAGCGAAAGGAAGCGATGATACGTCTGGACCTTTGAGTGTCTAAACAAGTTCAGAGCCCAAGTGTTTGTGGTTCGTTTTAGAGGTTACCAGTGGGAGATGAGGACCAGCAAGAGCTTTCAGGGCTGGCACCTTTAGTGTAGGAGCAATCGCTGGACGTTCACAATTTCGGTGTTGAGCTCTGACGTGAATTAGCGAAAGGAAGCGATGATACGTCTGGATCTTTGAGTGTCTAAACAAGTTCAGAGGCCAAGTGTTTGTGGTTCGTTTGAGAGGTTACCAGTGGGAGATGAGGACCAGCAAGAGCTTTCAGGGCTGGCACCTTTAGTGTAGGAGCAATCGCTGGACGTTCGCAATTTCGGTGCTGAGCTCTGACGTGAATTAGCGAAAGGAAACGATGATAGGTCTGGACCTTTTAGTGTCTAAACAAGTTCAGAGGCCAAGTGTTTGTGGTTAGTTTGAGAGGTTACCAGTGGGAGATGAGGACCAGCAAGAGCTTTCAGGGCTCGCACCATTAGTGTAAGAGCAATCGCTGGACGTTCGCAATTTCGGTGTTGAATTTTGGCCAGATTGAGCAGGAGAGGCTGTGTACGTTGGAAATTTTAGTAGCCTAAACAAGTTCAGAGCCCAAGTATTTGTGCTTCGTTTGAGAGGTTACCAGTGGGAGATGAGGACCAGCAAGAGCTTTCAGGGCTGGCACCTTTAGTGTAGGAGCAATCGCTGGACGTTCGTAATTTCGGTGTTGAGCTCTGGCCAGATTGAGCAGGAGAGGCTGTGTACGTTGGAAGTTTTAGTAGGCTAAACAAGTTCAGAGCCAAGTGTTTGTGGTTCGTTTGAGAGGTTACCAGTGGGAGATGAGGACCAGCAAGAGCTTTCAGGGCTGGCACCTTTAGTGTAGGAGCAATCGCTGGATGTTCAGTATTTCGGTGTTGATTTTTGGCCAGATTGAGCAGGAGAGGCTGTGTACGTTGGAAGTTTTAGTAGGCTAAACAAGTTCAGAGCCCAAGTGTTTGTGGTTCGTTTTAGAGGTTACCAGTGGGAGATGAGGACTAGCAAGAGCTTTCAGGGCTGGCACCTTTAGTGTAGGAGCAATCCCTGGACGTTCACAATTTCGGTGTTGAGCTCTGGCCAGATTGAGCAGGAGAGGCTGTGTACGTTGGAAGTTTTAGTAGGCTAAACAAGTTCAGAGCCCAAGTGTTTGTGGTTCGTTTGAGAGGTTACCAGTGGGAGATGAGGACCAGCAAGAGCTTTCAGGGCTGGCACCTTTAGTGTAGGAGCAATCGCTGGACGTTCGCAATTTCGGTGTTGAGCTCTGACGTGAATTAGCGAAAGGAAGCAATGATACGTCTGGACCTTTGAGTGTCTAAACAAGTTCAGAGCCCAAGTGTTTGTGGTTCGTTTGAGAGGTTACCAGTGGGAGATGAGGACCAGCAAGAGCTTTCAGGTCTGGCACCTTTAGTGTAGGAGCAATCACTGGACGTTCACAATTTCGGTGTTGAGCTCTGACGTGAATTAGCCAAGGAAGCGATGATACGTCTGGACCTTTGAGTGTCTAAACAAGTTCAGAGCCCAAGTGTTTGTGGTTCGTTTGACAGGTTACCATTGGGAGATGAGGACCAGCAAGAGCTTTCAGGGCTCGCACCATTAGTGTAGGAGCAATCGCTGGACGTTCGCAATTTCGGTGTTGAATTTTGGCCAGTTTGAGCAGGAGAGGCTGTGTACGTTGGAAGTTTTAGTAGGCTAAACAAGTTCAGAGCCCAAATGTTTGTGGTTCGTTTGAGAGGTTACCAGTGGGAGATGAGGACCAGCAAGAGCTTTCAGGGCTGGCACCTTTAGTGTAGGAGCAATCGCTGGACGTTCGCAATTTCGGTGTTGAGCTCTGGCCAGATTGAGCAGGAGAGGCTGTGTACGTTGGAAGTTTTAGTAGGCTAAACAAGTTCAGAGCCCAAGTGTTTGTGGTTCGTTTGAGAGGTTACCAGTGGGAGATGAGGACCAGCAAGAGCTTTCAGAGCTGGCACCTTTAGTGTAGGAGCAATCGCTGGACGTTCGCAATTTCGGTGTTGAGCTCTGACGTGAATTATCGAAAGGAAGCGATGATACGTCTGAACCTTTGAGTGTCTAAACAAGTTCAGAGCCCAAGTGTTTGTGGTTCGTTTGAGAGGTTACCAGTGGGAGATGAGGAACAGCAAGAGCTTTCAGAGCTGGCACTTTTAGTGTAGGAGCAATCGCTGGATGTTCACAATTTCGGTGTTGAATTTTGGCCAGATTGAGCAGGAGAGGCTGTGTACGTTGGAAGTTTTAGTCGGCTAAACAAGTTCAGAGCCCAAGTGTTTGTGGTTCGTTTGAGAGGTTACCAGTGGGAGATGAGGACCAGCAAGAGCTTTCAGGGCTGGCACCTTTAGTGTAGGAGCAATCGCTGGACGTTCACAATTTCGGTGTTGAGCTCTGACGTGAATTAGCGAAAGGAAGCGATGATACCTCTGGACCTTTGAGTGTCTAAACAAGTTCAGAGGCCAAGTGTTTGTGGTTCGTTTGAGAGGTTACCAGTGGGAGATGAGGACCAGCAAGAGCTTTCAGGGCTGGCACCTTTAGTGTAGGAGGAATCGCTGGACGTTCGCAATTTCGGTGTTGATCTCTGGCCAGATTGAGCAGGAGAGGCTGTGTACGTTGGAAGTTTTAGTAGCCTAAACAAGTTCAGAGCCCAAGTGTTTGTGGTTCGTTTGAGAGGTTACCAGTGGGAGATGAGGACCAGCAAGAGCTTTCAGGGCTGGCACCTTTAGTGTAGGAGCAATCGCTGGACGTTCACAATTTCGGTGTTGAGCTCTGACGTGAATTAGCGAAAGGAAGCGATGATACCTCTGGACCTTTGAGTGTCTAAACAAGTTCAGAGGCCAAGTGTTTGTGGTTCGTTTGAGAGGTTACCAGTGGGAGATGAGGACCAGCAAGAGCTTTCAGGGCTGGCACCTTTAGTGTAGGAGGAATCGCTGGACGTTCGCAATTTCGGTGTTGATCTCTGGCCAGATTGAGCAGGAGAGGCTGTGTACGTTGGAAGTTTTAGTAGCCTAAACAAGTTCAGAGCCAAGTGTTTGTGGTTCGTTTGAGAGGTTACCAGTGGGAGATGAGGACCAGCAAGAGCTTTCAGGGCTGGCACCTTTAGTGTAGGAGCAATCGCTGGACGTTCACAATTTCGGTGTTGAGCTCTGGCCAGATTGAGCAGGAGAGGCTGTGTACGTTGGAAGTTTTAGTAGCCTAAACAAGTTCAGAGCCCAAGTGTTTGTGGTTCGTTTGAGAGGTTACCAGTGGGAGATGCGGACCAGGAAGAGCTTTCAGGCTGGCACCTTTAGTGTAGGAGCAATCGCTGGACGTTCGCAATTTCGGTGTTCAGTTCTGGCCAGATTGAGCAGGAGAGGCTGTGTACGTTGGAAGTTTTAGTAGCCTAAACAAGTTCAGAGGCCAAGTGTTTGTGGTTCGTTTGAGAGGTTACCAGTGGAGATGAGGACCAGCAAGAGCTTTCAGGGCTGGCACCTTTAGTGTAGGAGCAATCGCTGGACGTTCGCAATTTCGGTGTTGAGCTCTGACGTGAATTAGCGAAAGGAAGCGATGATACGTCTGGACCTTTGAGTGTCTAAACAAGTTCAGAGGCCAAGTGTTTGTGGTTAGTTTGAGAGGTTACCAGTGGGAGATGAGGACCAGCAAGAGCTTTCAGGGCTGGCACCATTAGTGTAGGAGCAATCGCTGGACGTTCGCAATTTCGGTGTTGAGCTCTGGCCAGATTGAGCAGGAGAGGCTGTGTACGTTGGAAGTTTTAGTAGGCTAAACAAGTTCAGAGCCTAAGTGTTTGTGGTTCGTTTGAGAGGTTACCAGTGGGAGATGAGGACCAGCAAGAGCTTTCAGGGCTGGCACCTTTAGTGTAGGAGCAATCGCTGGACGTTCGCAATTTCGGTGTTCAGTTCTGGCCAGATTGAGCAGGAGAGGCTGTGTACGTTGGAAGTTTTAGTAGCCTAAACAAGTTCAGAGCCCAAGTGTTTGTGGTTCGTTTGAGAGGTTACCAGTGGGAGATGAGGACCAGCAAGAGCTTTCAGGGCTGGCACCTTTAGTGTAGGAGCAATCGCTGGACGTTCACAATTTCGGTGTTGAGCTCTGGCCAGATTGAGCAGGAGAGGCTGTGTACGTTGGAAGTTTTAGTAGGCTAAACAAGTTCAGAGGCCAAGTGTTTGTGGTTCGTTTGAGAGGTTACCAGTGGGAGATGCGGACCAGGAAGAGCTTTCAGGGCTGGCACCTTTAGTGTAGGAGCAATCGCTGGACGTTCGCAATTTCGGTGTTCAGTTCTGGCCAGATTGAGCAGGAGAGGCTGTGTACGTTGGAAGTTTTAGTAGCCTAAACAAGTTCAGAGGCCAAGTGTTTGTGGTTCGTTTGAGAGGTTACCAGTGGGAGATGAGGACCAGCAAGAGCTTTCAGCGCTGGCACCTTTAGTGTAGGAGCAATCGCTGGACGTTCACAATTTCGGTGTTGAGCTCTGACGTGAATTAGCGAAAGGAAGCGATGATACGTCTGGACCTTTGAGTGTCTAAACAAGTTCAGAGGCCAAGTGTTTGTGGTTAGTTTGAGAGGTTACCAGTGGGAGATGAGGACCAGCAAGAGCTTTCAGGGTGTGCTGGTTTTGGCTGGGATGGGGTTAACTTTCTTCATAGCAGCTAGTATGGGGCTGTGTTTTGGATTGTATGGGGCTGTGTTTTGGATTTGGGCTGGAAACAATGTTGATAAAGCAGGAATGTTTTAGTTACTGCTGAGCAGGGCTCACACAGCACCAAGGCCTTTTCTGCTCCTCACCCCACCCCACCAGCGAGTGGGCTGGGGGTGGACGGGAAGTTGGGAGGGAACACAGCCAGGACAGCTGACCCCAACTGACCAAAGGGATATTCCATACCATATGACATCATGCTCAGTATATAAAGCCGGGGGAGGAAGAAGGAAGGTGGGGACATTCGGAGTAATGGCGTTTGTCTTCCCGAGCAACCGCTACGCGTGATAGAGCCCTGCTTCCCTGCAGATAGCTGAACACCTGCCTGCCGACGGGAAGTGGTGAATTAATTCCTTCTTTCGCTTTGCTTCTCCGCGCAGTGTTCTTTTGCTCTACCTATTAAACTGTTTTTATCTCAGCCCACGAGTTTTCTCACTTTTACTCTTCTGGTTCTCTCCCCCACCCCACCTGGGGGGAGTGAGTGAGCGGCTGTGTGGTGCTTAGTTGCCAGCTGGGCTTAAACCGCGACACAGGGCTCGCACCATTAGTGTAAGAGCAATCGCTGGACGTTCGCAATTTCGGTGTTGAATTTTGGCCAGATTGAGCAGGAGAGGCTGTGTACGTTGGAAGTTTTAGTAGCCTAAACAAGTTCAGAGGCCAAGTGTTTGTGGTTCGTTTGAGAGGTTACCAGTGGGAGATGAGGACCAGCAAGAGCTTTCAGGGCTGGCACCTTTAGTGTAGGAGCAATCGCTGGACGTTCGCAATTTCGGTGTTGAGCTCTGGCCAGATTGAGCAGGAGAGGCTGTGTACGTTGGAAGTTTTAGTAGGCTAAACAAGTTCAGAGGCCAAGTGTTTGTGGTTCGTTTGAGAGGTTACCAGTGGGAGATGAGGACCAGCAAGAGCTTTCAGGGCTGGCACCTTTAGTGTAGGAGCAATCGCTGGACGTTCGCAATTTCGGTGTTGAGCTCTGACGTGAATTAGCGAAAGGAAGCGATGATACGTCTGGACCTTTGAGTGTCTAAACAAGTTCAGAGGCCAAGTGTTTGTGGTTAGTTTGAGAGGTTACCAGTGGGAGATGAGGACCAGCAAGAGCTTTCAGGGCTGGCACCATTAGTGTAAGAGCAATCGCTGGACGTTCGCAATTTCGGTGTTGAATTTTTGCCAGATTGAGCAGGAGAGGCTGTGTACGTTGGAAGTTTTAGTAGGCTAAACAAGTTCAGAGGCCAAGTGTTTGTGGTTCGTTTGAGAGGTTACCAGTGGGAGATGAGGACCAGCAAGAGCTTTCAGGGCTGGCACCTTTAGTGTAGGAGCAATCGCTGGACGTTCGCAATTTCGGTGTTGAATTTTGGCCAGATTGAGCAGGAGAGGCTGTGTACGTTGGAAGTTTTAGTAGGCTAAACAAGTTCAGAGGCCAAGTGTTTGTGGTTCGTTTGAGAGGTTACCAGTGGGAGATGAGGACCAGCAAGAGCTTTCAGGGCTGGCACCTTTAGTGTAGGAGCAATCGCTGGACGTTTACAATTTCGGCGTTGAGCTCTGACGTGAATTAGCGAAAGGAAGCGATGATACGTCTGGACCTTTCAGTGTCTAAACAAGTTCAGAGGCCAAGTGTTTGTGGTTCGTTTGAGAGGTTACCAGTGGGAGATGAGGACCAGCAAGAGCTTTCAGGGCTGGCACCTTTAGTGTAGGAGCAATCGCTGGACGTTCGCAATTTCGGTGTTGAGCTCTGGCCAGATTGAGCAGGAGAGGCTGTGTACGTTGGAAGTTTTAGTAGGCTAAACAAGTTCAGAGCCTAAGTGTTTGTGGTTCGTTTGAGAGGTTACCAGTGGGAGATGCGGACCAGCAAGAGCTTTCAGGGCTGGCACCTTTAGTGTAGGAGCAATCGCTGGACGTTCGCAATTTCGGTGTTCAGTTCTGGCCAGATTGAGCAGGAGAGGCTGTGTACGTTGGAAGTTTTAGTAGCCTAAACAAGTTCAGAGGCCAAGTGTTTGTGGTTCGTTTGAGAGGTTACCAGTGGGAGATGAGGACCAGCAAGAGCTTTCAGGGCTGGCACCTTTAGTGTAGGAGCAATCGCTGGACGTTCGCAATTTCGGTGTTGAGCTCTGACGTGAATTAGCGAAAGGAAGCGATGATACGTCTGGACCTTTGAGTGTCTAAACAAGTTCAGAGGCCAAGTGTTTGTGGTTAGTTTGAGAGGTTACCAGTGGGAGATGAGGACCAGCAAGAGCTTTCAGGGCTGGCACCATTAGTGTAAGAGCAATCGCTGGACGTTCGCAATTTCGGTGTTGAATTTTTGCCAGATTGAGCAGGAGAGGCTGTGTACGTTGGAAGTTTTAGTAGGCTAAACAAGTTCAGAGCCCAAGTGTTTGTGGTTCGTTTGAGAGGTTACCAGTGGGAGATGAGGACCAGCAAGAGCTTTCAGGGCTGGCACCTTTAGTGTAGGAGCAATCGCTGGACGTTCGCAATTTCGGTGTTGAGCTCTGGCCAGATTGAGCAGGAGAGGCTGTGTACGTTGGAAGTTTTAGTAGGCTAAACAAGTTCAGAGGCCAAGTGTTTGTGGTTCGTTTGAGAGGTTACCAGTGGGAGATGAGGACCAGCAAGAGCTTTCAGGGCTGGCACCTTTAGTGTAGGAGCAATCGCTGGACTTTTACAATTTCGGCGTTGAGCTCTGACGTGAATTAGCGAAAGGAAGCGATGATACGTCTGGACCTTTGAGTGTCTAAACAAGTTCAGAGGCAAGTGTTTGTGGTTCGTTTGAGAGGTTACCAGTGGGAGATGAGGACCAGCAAGAGCTTTCAGGGCTGGCACCTTTAGTGTAGGAGCAATCGCTGGACGTTCGCAATTTCGGTGTTGAGCTCTGGCCAGATTGAGCAGGAGAGGCTGTGTACGTTGGAAGTTTTAGTAGCGTAAACAAGTTCAGAGCCCAAGTGTTTGTGGTTCGTTTGAGAGGTTACCAGTGGGAGATGAGGACCAGCAAGAGCTTTCAGGGCTGGCACCTTTAGTGTAGGAGCAATCGCTGGACGTTCGCAATTTCGGTGTTGAGCTCTGACGTGAATTAGCGAAAGGAAGCAATGATACGTCTGGACCTTTGAGTGTCTAAACAAGTTCAGAGCCCAAGTGTTTGTGGTTCGTTTGAGAGGTTACCAGTGGGAGATGAGGACCAGCAAGAGCTTTCAGGGCTGGCACCTTTAGTGTAGGAGCAATCGCTGGACGTTCGCAATTTCGGTGTTGAGCTCTGACGTGAATTAGCGAAAGGAAGCGATGATACGTCTGGACCTTGAGTGTCTAAACAAGTTCAGAGGCCAAGTGTTTGTGGTTAGTTTGAGAGGTTACCAGTGGGAGATGAGGACCAGCAAGAGCTTTCAGGGCTGGCACCATTAGTGTAAGAGCAATCGCTGGACGTTCGCAATTTCGGTGTTGAATTTTTGCCAGATTGAGCAGGAGAGGCTGTGTACGTTGGAAGTTTTAGTAGGCTAAACAAGTTCAGAGGCCAAGTGTTTGTGGTTCGTTTGAGAGGTTACCAGTGGGAGATGAGGACCAGCAAGAGCTTTCAGGGCTGGCACCTTTAGTGTAGGAGCAATCGCTGGACGTTCGCAATTTCGGTGTTGAGCTCTGACGTGAATTAGCGAAAGGAAGCGATGATACGTCTGGACCTTTGAGTGTCTAAACAAGTTCAGAGGCCAAGTGTTTGTGGTTAGTTTGAGAGGTTACCAGTGGGAGATGAGGACCAGCAAGAGCTTTCAGGGCTGGCACCATTAGTGTAAGAGCAATCGCTGGACGTTCGCAATTTCGGTGTTGAATTTTTGCCAGATTGAGCAGGAGAGGCTGTGTACGTTGGAAGTTTTAGTAGGCTAAACAAGTTCAGAGCCCAAGTGTTTGTGGTTCGTTTGAGAGGTTACCAGTGGGAGATGAGGACCAGCAAGAGCTTTCAGGGCTGGCACCTTTAGTGTAGGAGCAATCGCTGGACGTTCGCAATTTCGGTGTTGAGCTCTGGCCAGATTGAGCAGGAGAGGCTGTGTACGTTGGAAGTTTTAGTAGGCTAAACAAGTTCAGAGGCCAAGTGTTTGTGGTTCGTTTGAGAGGTTACCAGTGGGAGATGAGGACCAGCAAGAGCTTTCAGGGCTGGCACCTTTAGTGTAGGAGCAATCGCTGGACTTTTACAATTTCGGCGTTGAGCTCTGACGTGAATTAGCGAAAGGAAGCGATGATACGTCTGGACCTTTGAGTGTCTAAACAAGTTCAGAGGTGGCCAAGTGTTTGTGGTTCGTTTGAGAGGTTACCAGTGGGAGATGAGGACCAGCAAGAGCTTTCAGGGCTGGCACCTTTAGTGTAGGAGCAATCGCTGGACGTTCGCAATTTCGGTGTTGAGCTCTGGCCAGATTGAGCAGGAGAGGCTGTGTACGTTGGAAGTTTTAGTAGCGTAAACAAGTTCAGAGCCCAAGTGTTTGTGGTTCGTTTGAGAGGTTACCAGTGGGAGATGAGGACCAGCAAGAGCTTTCAGGGCTGGCACCTTTAGTGTAGGAGCAATCGCTGGACGTTCGCAATTTCGGTGTTGAGCTCTGACGTGAATTAGCGAAAGGAAGCAATGATACGTCTGGACCTTTGAGTGTCTAAACAAGTTCAGAGCCCAAGTGTTTGTGGTTCGTTTGAGAGGTTACCAGTGGGAGATGAGGACCAGCAAGAGCTTTCAGGGCTGGCACCTTTAGTGTAGGAGCAATCGCTGGACGTTCGCAATTTCGGTGTTGAGCTCTGACGTGAATTAGCGAAAGGAAGCGATGATACGTCTGGACCTTGAGTGTCTAAACAAGTTCAGAGGCCAAGTGTTTGTGGTTAGTTTGAGAGGTTACCAGTGGGAGATGAGGACCAGCAAGAGCTTTCAGGGCTGGCACCATTAGTGTAAGAGCAATCGCTGGACGTTCGCAATTTCGGTGTTGAATTTTGCCAGATTGAGCAGGAGAGGCTGTGTACGTTGGAAGTTTTAGTAGGCTAAACAAGTTCAGAGGCCAAGTGTTTGTGGTTCGTTTGAGAGGTTACCAGTGGGAGATGAGGACCAGCAAGAGCTTTCAGGGCTGGCACCTTTAGTGTAGGAGCAATCGCTGGACGTTCGCAATTTCGGTGTTGAATTTTGGCCAGATTGAGCAGGAGAGGCTGTGTACGTTGGAAGTTTTAGTAGGCTAAACAAGTTCAGAGCCCAAGTGTTTGTGGTTCGTTTGAGAGGTTACCAGTGGGAGATGAGGACCAGTAAGAGCTTTCAGGGCTGGCACCTTTAGTGTAGGAGCAATCCCTGGACGTTCGCAATTTCGGTGTTGAGCTCTGACGTGAATTAACGAAAGGAAGCGATGATACGTCTGGACCTTTGAGTGTCTAAACAAGTTCAGAGCCCAAGTGTTTGTGGTTCGTTTGAGAGGTTACCAGTGGGAGATGAGGACCAGCAAGAGCTTCAGGGCTGGCACCTTTAGTGTAGGAGCAATCGCTGGACGTTCACAATTTCGGTGTTGAGCTCAGACGTGAATTAGCGAAAGGAAGCGATGATACGTCTGGACCTTTGAGTGTCTAAACAAGTTCAGAGGCCAAGTTTTTGTGGTTCGTTTGAGAGGTTACCAGTGGGAGATGAGGACCAGCAAGAGCTTTCAGGGCTGGCACCTTTAGTGTAGGAGCAATCGCTGGACGTTCGCAATTTCGGTGCTGAGCTCTGACGTGAATTAGCGAAAGGAAACGATGATACGTCTGGACATTTGAGTGTCTAAACAAGTTCAGAGGCCAAGTGTTTGTGGTTCGTTTGAGAGGTTACCAGTGGGAGATGAGGACCAGCAAGAGCTTTCAGGGCTGGCACCTTTAGTGTAGGAGCAATCGCTGGACGTTCGCAATTTCGGTGTTCAGTTCTGGCCAGATTGAGCAGGAGAGGCTGTGTACGTTGGAAGTTTTAGTAGCCTAAACAAGTTCAGAGGCCAAGTGTTTGTGGTTCGTTTGAGAGGTTACCAGTGGGAGATGCGGACCAGCAAGAGCTTTCAGGCTGGCACCTTTAGTGTAGGAGCAATCGCTGGACGTTCGCAATTTCGGTGTTGAGCTCTGACGTGAATTAGCGAAAGGAAGCGATGATAGGTCTGGACCTTTTAGTGTCTAAACAAGTTCAGAGGCCAAGTGTTTGTGGTTAGTTTGAGAGGTTACCAGTGGGAGATGAGGACCAGCAAGAGCTTTCAGGGCTGGCACCATTAGTGTAAGAGCAATGGCTGGACGTTCGCAATTTCGGTGTTGAATTTTGGCCAGATTGAGCAGGAGAGGCTGTGTACGTTGGAAATTTTAGTAGCCTAAACAAGTTCAGAGCCCAAGTATTTGTGCTTCGTTTGAGAGGTTACCAGTGGGAGATGAGGACCAGCAAGAGCTTTCAGGGTTGGCACCTTTAGTGTAGGAGCAATCGCTGGACGTTCGCAATTTCGGTGTTCAGTTCTGGCCAGATTGAGCAGGAGAGACTGTGTACGTTGGAAGTTTTAGTAGCCTAAACAAGTTCAGAGGCCAAGTGTTTGTGGTTCGTTTGAGAGGTTACCAGTGGGAGATGCGGACCAGCAAGAGCTTTCAGGGCTGGCACCTTTAGTGTAGGAGCAATCGCTGGACGTTCGCAATTTCGGTGTTGAGCTCTGACGTGAATTAGCGAAAGGAAGCGATGATAGGTCTGGACCTTTGAGTGTCTAAACAAGTTCAGAGGCCAAGTGTTTGTGGTTAGTTTGAGAGGTTACCATGGAGATGAGGACCAGCAAGAGCTTTCAGGGCTCGCACCATTAGTGTAAGAGCAATCGCTGGACGTTCGCAATTTCGGTGTTGAATTTTGGCCAGATTGAGCAGGAGAGGCTGTGTACGTTGGAAGTTTTAGTAGGCTAAACAAGTTCAGAGCCCAAGTGTTTGTGGTTCGTTTGAGAGGTTACCAGTGGAGATGAGGACCAGCAAGAGCTTTCAGGGCTGGCACCATTAGTGTAGGAGCAATCGCTGGACATTCGCAATTTCGGTGTTGAATTTTGGCCAGATTGAGCAGGAGAGGCTGTGTACGTTGGAAGTTTTAGTAGCCGAAACAAGTTCAGAGGCCAAGTGTTTGTGGTTCGTTTGAGAGGTTACCAGTGGGAGATGAGGACCAGCAAGAGCTTTCAGGGCTGGCACCTTTAGTGTAGGAGCAATCGCTGGACGTTCGCAATTTCGGTGTTGAGCTCTGACGTGAATTAGCGAAAGGAAGCGATGATACGTCTGGACCTTTGAGTGTCTAAACAAGTTCAGAGGCCAAGTGTTTGTGGTTCGTTTGAGAGGTTACCAGTGAGAGATGAGGACCAGCAAGAGCTTTCAGAGCTGGCACCTTTAGTGTAGGAGCAATCGCTGGACGTTCACAATTTTGGTGTTGAGCTCTGGCAAGATTGAGCAGGAGAGGCTGTGTACGTTGGAAGTTGTAGTAGGCTAAACAAGTTCAGAGCCCAAGTGTTTGTGGTTCGTTTGAGAGGTTACCAGTGGGAGATGAGGACCAGCAAGAGCTTTCAGGGCTGGCACCTTTAGTGTAGGAGCAATCCCTGGACGTTCGCAATTTCGGTGTTCAGCTCTGACGTGAATTAACGAAAGGAAGCGATGATACGTCTGGACCTTTGAGTGTCTAAACAAGTTCAGAGGCCAAGTGTTTGTGGTTCGTTTTAGAAGTTACCAGTGGGAGATGAGGACCAGCAAGAGCTTTCAGGGCTGGCACCTTTAGTGTAGGAGCAATCGCTGGACGTTCGCAATTTCGGTGTTGAGCTCTGGCCAGTTTGAGCAGGAGAGGCTGTGTACGTTGGAAGTTTTAGTAGCCTAAACAAGTTCAGAGGCCAAGTGTTTGCTGGTTCGTTTGAGAGGTTACCAGTGGGAGATGAGGACCAGCAAGAGCTTTCAGGGCTGGCACCTTTAGTGTAGGAGCAATCGCTGGACGTTCGCAATTTCGGTGTTGAGCTCTGGCCAGATTGAGCAGGAGAGGCTGTGTACGTTGGAAGTTTTAGTAGCCTAAACAAGTTCAGAGGCCAAGTGTTTGTGGTTCGTTTGAGAGGTTACCAGTGGGAGATGAGGACCAGCAAGAGCTTTCAGGGCTGGCACCTTTAGTGTAGGAGCAATCGCTGGACGTTCGCAATTTCGGTGTTGAGCTCTGACGTGAATTAGCGAAAGGAAGCGATGATACATCTGGACCTTTGAGTGTCTAAACAAGTTCAGAGGCCAAGTGTTTGTGGTTCGTTTGAGAGGTTACCAGTGGGAGATGAGGACCAGGAAGAGCTTTCAGGGCTGGCACCTTTAGTGTAGGAGCAATCCCTGGACGTTCACAATTTCGGTGTTGAATTTTGGCCAGATTGAGCAGGAGAGGCTGTGTACGTTGGAAGTTTTAGTAGGCTAAACAAGTTCAGAGGCCAAGTGTTTGTGGTTCGTTTGAGAGGTTACCAGTGGGAGATGAGGACCAGCAAGAGCTTTCAGGGCTGGCACCTTTAGTGTAGGAGCAATCGCTGGACGTTCGCAATTTCGGTGCTGAGCTCTGACGTGAATTAGCGAAAGGAAAGGATGATACGTCTGGACCTTTGAGTGTCTAAACAAGTTCAGAGGCCAAGTGTTTGTGGTTCGTTTGAGAGGTTACCAGTGGGAGATGAGGACCAGCAAGAGCTTTCAGGGCTGGCACCTTTAGTGTAGGAGCAATCGCTGGACGTTCGCAATTTCGGTGTTCAATTTTGGCCAGATTGAGCAGGAGAGGCTGTGTACGTTGGAAATTTTAAGTTCAGAGCCCAAGTATTTGTGGTTCGTTTGAGAGGTTACCAGTGGGAGATGAGGACCAGCAAGAGCTTTCAGGGCTGGCACCTTTAGTGTAGGAGCAATCGCTGGACATTCGTAATTTCGGTGTTGAGCTCTGGCCAGATTGAGCAGGAGAGGCTGTGTACGTTGGAAGTTTTAGTAGCCTAAACAAGTTCAGAGCCCAAGTGTTTGTGGTTCGTTTGAGAGGTTACCAGTGGGAGATGAGGACCAGCAAGAGCTTTCAGGGCTGGCACCTTTAGTGTAGGAGCAATCGCTGGATGTTCACAATTTCGGTGTTGATTTTTGGCCAGATTGAGCAGGAGAGGCTGTGTACGTTGGAAGTTTTAGTAGGCTAAACAAGTTCAGAGGCCAAGTGTTTGTGGTTCGTTTTAGAGGTTACCAGTGGGAGATGAGGACTAGCAAGAGCTTTCAGGGCTGGCACCTTTAGTGTAGGAGCAATCCCTGGACGTTCACAATTTCGGTGTTGAGCTTTGGCCAGATTGAGCAGGAGAGGCTGTGTACGTTGGAAGTTTTAGTAGGCTAAACAAGTTCAGAGCCCAAGTGTTTGTGGTTCGTTTGAGAGGTTACCAGTGGGAGATGAGGACCAGCAAGAGCTTTCAGGGCTGGCAGCTTTAGTGTAGGAGCAATCGCTGGACGTTCGCAATTTCGGTGTTGAGCTCTGACGTGAATTAGCGAAAGGAAGCGATGATACGTCTGGACATTTGAGTGTCTAAACAAGTTCAGAGCCCAAGTATTTGCGGTTCGTTTTAGAGGTTACCAGTGGGAGATGAGGACCAGCAAGAGCTTTCAGGGCTGGCACCTTTAGTGTAGGAGCAATCGCTGGACGTTCACAATTTCGGTGTTGAGCTCTGGCCAGATTGAGCAGGAGAGGCTGTGTACGTTGGAAGTTGTAGTAGGCTAAACAAGTTCAGAGGCCAAGTGTTTGTGGTTCGTTTGAGAGGTTACCAGTGGGAGATGAGGACCAGCAAGAGCTTTCAGGGCTGGCACCTTTAGTGTAGGAGCAATCCCTGGACGTTCGCAATTTCGGTGTTGAGCTCTGACGTGAATTAACGAAAGGAAGCGATGATACGTCTGGACCTTTGAGTGTCTAAACAAGTTCAGAGCCCAAGTGTTTGTGGTTCGTTTGAGAGGTTACCAGTGGGAGATGCGGACCAGCAAGAGCTTTCAGGGCTGGCACCTTTAGTGTAGGAGCAATCGCTGGACGTTCACAATTTCGGTGTTGAGCTCTGACGTGAATTAGCGAAAGGAAGCGATGATACGTCTAGACCTTTGAGTGTCTAAACAAGTTCAGAGGCCAAGTGTTTGTGGTTCGTTTGAGAGGTTACCAGTGGGAGATGAGGACCAGCAAGAGCTTTCAGGGCTGGCACCTTTAGTGTAGGAGCAATCGCTGGACGTTCGCAATTTCGGTGTTGAGCTCTGGCCAGATTGAGCAGGAGAGGCTGTGTACGTTGGAAGTTTTAGTAGGCTAAACAAGTTCAGAGGCCAAGTGTTTGTGCTTCGTTTGAGAGGTTACCAGTGGGAGATGAGGACCAGCAAGAGCTTTCAGGGCTGGCACCTTTAGTGTAGGAGCAATCGCTGGACGTTCGCAATTTCGGTGTTGAGCTCTGGCCAGATTGAGCAGGAGAGGCTGTGTACGTTGGAAGTTTTAGTAGCCTAAACAAGTTCAGAGCCCAAGTGTTTGTGGTTCGTTTGAGAGGTTACCAGTGGGAGATGAGGACCAGCAAGAGCTTTCAGGGCTGGCACCTTTAGTGTAGGAGCAATCCCTGGACGTTCACAATTTCGGTGTTGAATTTTGGCCAGATTGAGCAGGAGAGGCTGTGTACGTTGGAAGTTTTAGTAGCCTAAACAAGTTCAGAGCCCAAGTGTTTGTGGTTCGTTTGAGAGGTTACCAGTGGGAGATGAGGACCAGCAAGAGCTTTCAGGGCTGGCACCTTTAGTGTAGGAGCAATCGCTGGACGTTCGCAATTTCGGTGCTGAGCTCTGACGTGAATTAGCGAAAGGAAGCGATGATACGTCTGGACATTTGAGTGTCTAAACAAGTTCAGAGGCCAAGTGTTTGTGGTTCGTTTGAGAGGTTACCAGTGGGAGATGAGGACCAGCAAGAGCTTTCAGGGCTGGCACCTTTAGTGTAGGAGCAATCGCTGGACGTTCGCAATTTCGGTGTTGAATTTTGGCCAGATTGAGCAGGAGAGGCTGTGTACGTTGGAAATTTTAGTAGCCTAAACAAGTTCAGAGCCCAAGTATTTGTGGTTCGTTTGAGAGGTTACCAGTGGGAGATGAGGACCAGCAAGAGCTTTCAGGGCTGGCACCTTTAGTGTAGGAGCAATCCCTGGACGTTCGTAATTTCGGTGTTGAGCTCTGGCCAGATTGAGCAGGAGAGGCTGTGTACGTTGGAAGTTTTAGTAGGCTAAACAAGTTCAGAGGCCAAGTGTTTGTGGTTCGTTTGAGAGGTTACCAGTGGGAGATGAGGACCAGCAAGAGCTTTCAGGGCTGGCACCTTTAGTGTAGGAGCAATCGCTGGACGTTCGCAATTTCGGTGTTGAATTTTGGCCAGATTGAGCAGGAGAGGCTGTGTACGTTGGAAATTTTAGTAGCCTAAACAAGTTCAGAGCCCAAGTATTTGTGGTTCGTTTGAGAGGTTACCAGTGGGAGATGAGGACCAGCAAGAGCTTTCAGGGCTGGCACCTTTAGTGTAGGAGCAATCGCTGGACATTCGTAATTTCGGTGTTGAGCTCTGGCCAGATTGAGCAGGAGAGGCTGTGTACGTTGGAAGTTTTAGTAGGCTAAACAAGTTCAGAGCCCAAGTGTTTGTGGTTCGTTTGAGAGGTTACCAGTGGGAGATGAGGACCAGCAAGAGCTTTCAGGGCTTGCACCTTTAGTGTAGGAGCAATCGCTGGATGTTCACAATTTCGGTGTTGATTTTTGGCCAGATTGAGCAGGAGAGGCTGTGTACGTTGGAAGTTTTAGTAGGCTAAACAAGTTCAGAGGCCAAGTGTTTGTGGTTCGTTTTAGAGGTTACCAGTGGGAGATGAGGACTAGCAAGAGCTTTCAGGGCTGGCACCTTTAGTGTAGGAGCAATCCCTGGACGTTCACAATTTCGGTGTTGAGCTTTGGCCAGATTGAGCAGGAGAGGCTGTGTACGTTGGAAGTTTTAGTAGGCTAAACAAGTTCAGAGGCCAAGTGTTTGTGGTTCGTTTGAGAGGTTACCAGTGGGAGATGAGGACCAGCAAGAGCTTTCAGGGCTGGCAGCTTTAGTGTAGGAGCAATCGCTGGACGTTCGCAATTTCGGTGTTGAGCTCTGACGTGAATTAGCGAAAGGAAGCGATGATACGTCTGGACATTTGAGTGTCTAAACAAATTCAGAGCCCAAGTATTTGCGGTTCGTTTTAGAGGTTACCAGTGGGAGATGAGGACCAGCAAGAGCTTTCAGGGCTGGCACCTTTAGTGTAGGAGCAATCGCTGGACGTTCACAATTTCGGTGTTGAGCTCTGGCCAGATTGAGCAGGAGAGGCTGTGTACGTTGGAAGTTGTAGTAGGCTAAACAAGTTCAGAGGCCAAGTGTTTGTGGTTCGTTTGAGAGGTTACCAGTGGGAGATGAGGACCAGCAAGAGCTTTCAGGGCTGGCACCTTTAGTGTAGGAGCAATCGCTGGACGTTCGCAATTTCGGTGTTGAGCTCTGACGTGAATTAACGAAAGGAAGCGATGATACGTCTGGACCTTTGAGTGTCTAAACAAGTTCAGAGCCCAAGTGTTTGTGGTTCGTTTGAGAGGTTACCAGTGGGAGATGCGGACCAGCAAGAGCTTTCAGGGCTGGCACCTTTAGTGTAGGAGCAATCGCTGGACGTTCACAATTTCGGTGTTGAGCTCTGACGTGAATTAGCGAAAGGAAGCGATGATACGTCTGGACCTTTGAGTGTCTAAACAAGTTCAGAGGCCAAGTGTTTGTGGTTCGTTTGAGAGGTTACCAGTGGGAGATGAGGACCAGCAAGAGCTTTCAGGGCTGGCACCTTTAGTGTAGGAGCAATCGCTGGACGTTCGCAATTTCGGTGTTGAGCTCTGGCCAGATTGAGCAGGAGAGGCTGTGTACGTTGGAAGTTTTAGTAGGCTAAACAAGTTCAGAGGCCAAGTGTTTGTGCTTCGTTTGAGAGGTTACCAGTGGGAGATGAGGACCAGCAAGAGCTTTCAGGGCTGGCACCTTTAGTGTAGGAGCAATCGCTGGACGTTCGCAATTTCGGTGTTGAGCTCTGGCCAGATTGAGCAGGAGAGGCTGTGTACGTTGGAAGTTTTAGTAGCCTAAACAAGTTCAGAGCCCAAGTGTTTGTGGTTCGTTTGAGAGGTTACCAGTGGGAGATGAGGACCAGCAAGAGCTTTCAGGGCTGGCACCTTTAGTGTAGGAGCAATCCCTGGACGTTCACAATTTCGGTGTTGAATTTTGGCCAGATTGAGCAGGAGAGGCTGTGTACGTTGGAAGTTTTAGTAGCCTAAACAAGTTCAGAGCCCAAGTGTTTGTGGTTCGTTTGAGAGGTTACCAGTGGGAGATGAGGACCAGCAAGAGCTTTCAGGGCTGGCACCTTTAGTGTAGGAGCAATCGCTGGACGTTCGCAATTTCGGTGCTGAGCTCTGACGTGAATTAGCGAAAGGAAGCGATGATACGTCTGGACATTTGAGTGTCTAAACAAGTTCAGAGGCCAAGTGTTTGTGGTTCGTTTGAGAGGTTACCAGTGGGAGATGAGGACCAGCAAGAGCTTTCAGGGCTGGCACCTTTAGTGTAGGAGCAATCGCTGGACGTTCGCAATTTCGGTGTTCAATTTTGGCCAGATTGAGCAGGAGAGGCTGTGTACGTTGGAAATTTTAGTAGCCTAAACAAGTTCAGAGCCCAAGTATTTGTGGTTCGTTTGAGAGGTTACCAGTGCGAGATGAGGACCAGCAAGAGCTTTCAGGGCTGGCACCTTTAGTGTAGGAGCAATCGCTGGACGTTCGCAATTTCGGTGTTGAATTTTGGCCAGATTGAGCAGGAGAGGCTGTGTACGTTGGAAGTTTTAGTAGGCTAAACAAGTTCAGAGGCCAAGTGTTTGTGGTTCGTTTGAGAGGTTACCAGTGGGAGATGAGGACCAGCAAGAGCTTTCAGGGCTGGCACCTTTAGTGTAGGAGCAATCGCTGGACGTTCGCAATTTCGGTGTTGAGCTCTGACGTGAATTAGCGAAAGGAAGCGATGATACGTCTGGACCTTTGAGTGTCTAAACAAGTTCAGAGGCCAAGTGTTTGTGGTTCGTTTTAGAGGTTACCAGTGGGAGATGAGGACCAGCAAGAGCTTTCAGGGCTGGCACCTTTAGTGTAGGAGCAATCGCTGGACGTTCACAATTTCGGTTTTGAGCTCTGGCCAGATTGAGCAGGAGAGGCTGTGTACGTTGGAAGTTGTAGTAGGCTAAACAAGTTCAGAGGCCAAGTGTTTGTGGTTCGTTTGAGAGGTTACCAGTGGGAGATGAGGACCAGCAAGAGCTTTCAGGGCTGGCACCTTTAGTGTAGGAGCAATCCCTGGACGTTCGCAATTTCGGTGTTGAGCTCTGACGTGAATTAACGAAAGGAAGCGATGATACGTCTGGACCTTTGAGTGTCTAAACAAGTTCAGAGGCCAAGTGTTTGTGGTTCGTTTGAGAGGTTACCAGTGGGAGATGAGGACCAGCAAGAGCTTTCAGGGCTGGCATCTTTAGTGTAGGAGCAATCGCTGGACGTTCACAATTTCGGTGTTGAGCTCTGACGTGAATTAGCGAAAGGAAGCGATGATACGTCTGGACCTTTGAGTGTCTAAACAAGTTCAGAGGCCAAGTGTTTGTGGTTCGTTTGAGAGGTTACCAGTGGGAGATGAGGACCAGCAAGAGCTTTCAGGGCTGGCACCTTTAGTGTAGGAGCAATCGCTGGACGTTCGCAATTTCGGTGCTGAGCTCTGACGTGAATTAGCGAAAGGAAACGATGATACGTCTGGACAATTGAGTGTCTAAACAAGTTCAGAGGCCAAGTGTTTGTGGTTCGTTTGAGAGGTTACCAGTGGGAGATGAGGTCCAGCAAGAGCTTTCAGGGCTGGCACCTTTAGTGTAGGAGCAATCGCTGGACGTTCGCAATTTCGGTGTTGAATTTTGGCCAGATTGAGCAGGAGAGGCTGTGTACGTTGGAAATTTTAGTAGCCTAAACAAGTTCAGAGGCCAAGTATTTGTGCTTCGTTTGAGAGGTTACCAGTGGGAGATGAGGACCAGCAAGAGCTTTCAGGGCTGGCACCTTTAGTGTAGGAGCAATCGCTGGACGTTCGTAATTTCGGTGTTGAGCTCTGGCCATATTGAGCAGGAGAGGCTGTGTACGTTGGAAGTTTTAGTAGGCTAAACAAGTTCAGAGCCCAAGTGTTTGTGGTTCGTTTGAGAGGTTACCAGTGGGAGATGAGGACCAGCAAGAGCTTTCAGGGCTGGCACCTTTAGTGTAGGAGCAATCGCTGGACATTCGCAATTTCGGTGTTGAGCTCTGGCCAGATTGAGCAGGAGAGGCTGTGTACGTTGGAAGTTTTAGTAGGCTAAACAAGTTCAGAGGCCAAGTGTTTGTGGTTCGTTTGAGAGGTTACCAGTGGGAGATGAGGACCAGCAAGAGCTTTCAGGGCTGGCACCTTTAGTGTAGGAGCAATCGCTGGACGTTCGCAATTTCGGTGTTGAGCTCTGACGTGAATTAGCGAAAGGAAGCGATGATACGTCTGGACCTTTGAGTGTCTAAACAAGTTCAGAGGCCAAGTGTTTGTGGTTTGTTTTAGAGGTTACCAGTGGGAGATGAGGACCAGCAAGAGCTTTCAGGGCTGGCACCTTTAGTGTAGGAGCAATCGCTGGACGTTCACAATTTCGGTTTTGAGCTCTGGCCAGATTGAGCAGGAGAGGCTGTGTACGTTGGAAGTTGTAGTAGGCTAAACAAGTTCAGAGGCCAAGTGTTTGTGGTTCGTTTGAGAGGTTACCAGTGGGAGATGAGGACCAGCAAGAGCTTTCAGGGCTGGCACCTTTAGTGTAGGATCAATCCCTGGACGTTCGCAATTTCGGTGTTGAGCTCTGACGTGAATTAACGAAAGGAAGCGATGATACGTCTGGACCTTTGAGTGTCTAAACAAGTTCAGAGGCCAAGTGTTTGTGGTTCGTTTGAGAGGTTACCAGTGGGAGATGAGGACCAGCAAGAGCTTTCAGGGCTGGCACCTTTAGTGTAGGAGCAATCGCTGGACGTTCAAAATTTCGGTGTTGAGCTCTGACGTGAATTAGCGAAAGGAAGCGATGATACGTCTGGACCTTTGAGTGTCTAAACAAGTTCAGAGGCCAAGTGTTTGTGGTTCGTTTGAGAGGTTACCAGTGGGAGATGAGGACCAGCAAGAGCTTTCAGGGCTGGCACCTTTAGTGTAGGAGCAATCGCTGGACGTTCGCAATTTCGGTGCTGAGCTCTGACGTGAATTAGCGAAAGGAAACGATGATAGGTCTGGACCTCTTAGTGTCTAAACAAGTTCAGAGGCCAAGTGTTTGTGGTTAGTTTGAGAGGTTACCAGTGGGAGATGAGGACCAGCAAGAGCTTTCAGGGCTCGCACCATTAGTGTAAGAGCAATCGCTGGACGTTCGCAATTTCGGTGTTGAATTTTGGCCAGATTGAGCAGGAGAGGCTGTGTACGTTGGAAATTTTAGTAGCCTAAACAAGTTCAGAGCCCAAGTATTTGTGCTTCGTTTGAGAGGTTACCAGTGGGAGATGAGGACCAGCAAGAGCTTTCAGGGCTGGCACCTTTAGTGTAGGAGCAATCGCTGGACGTTCGTAATTTCGGTGTTGAGCTCTGGCCAGATTGAGCAGGAGAGGCTGTGTACGTTGGAAGTTTTAGTAGGCTAAACAAGTTCAGAGCCCAAGTGTTTGTGGTTCGTTTGAGAGGTTACCAGTGGGAGATGAGGACCAGCAAGAGCTTTCAGGGCTGGCACCTTTAGTGTAGGAGCAATCGCTGGATGTTCACAATTTCGTTGTTGATTTTTGGCCAGATTGAGCAGGAGAGGCTGTGTACGTTGGAAGTTTTAGTAGGCTAAACAAGTTCAGAGCCCAAGTGTTTGTGGTTCGTTTTAGAGGTTACCAGTGGGAGATGAGGACTAGCAAGAGCTTTCAGGGCTGGCACCTTTAGTGTAGGAGCAATCCCTGGACGTTCACAATTTCGGTGTTGAGCTCTGGCCAGATTGAGCAGGAGAGGCTGTGTACGTTGGAAGTTTTAGTAGGCTAAACAAGTTCAGAGCCCAAGTGTTTGTGGTTCGTTTGAGAGGTTACCAGTGGGAGATGAGGACCAGCAAGAGCTTTCAGGGCTGGCACCTTTAGTGTAGGAGCAATCGCTGGACGTTCGCAATTTCGGTGTTGAGCTCTGACGTGAATTAGCGAAAGGAAGCAATGATACGTCTGGACCTTTGAGTGTCTAAACAAGTTCAGAGCCCAAGTGTTTGTGGTTCGTTTGAGAGGTTACCAGTGGGAGATGAGGACCAGCAAGAGCTTTCAAGGGCTGGCACCTTTAGTGTAGGAGCAATCACTGGACGTTCACAATTTCGGTGTTGAGCTCTGACGTGAATTAGCCAAAGGAAGCGATGATACGTCTGGACCTTTGAGTGTCTAAACAAGTTCAGAGGCCAAGTGTTTGTGGTTCGTTTGAGAGGTTACCATTGGGAGATGAGGACCAGCAAGAGCTTTCAGGGCTCGCACCATTAGTGTAGGAGCAATCGCTGGACGTTCGCAATTTCGGTGTTGAATTTTGGCCAGTTTGAGCAGGAGAGGCTGTGTACGTTGGAAGTTTTAGTAGGCTAAACAAGTTCAGAGCCCAAGTGTTTGTGGTTCGTTTGAGAGGTTACCAGTGGGAGATGAGGACCAGCAAGAGCTTTCAGGGCTGGCACCTTTAGTGTAGGAGCAATCGCTGGACGTTCGCAATTTCGGTGTTGAGCTCTGACGTGAATTATCGAAAGGAAGCGATGATACGTCTGAACCTTTGAGTGTCTAAACAAGTTCAGAGCCCAAGTGTTTGTGGTTCGTTTGAGAGGTTACCAGTGGGAGATGAGGAACAGCAAGAGCTTTCAGAGCTGGCACTTTTAGTGTAGGAGCAATCGCTGGATGTTCACAATTTCGGTGTTGAATTTTGGCCAGATTGAGCAGGAGAGGCTGTGTACGTTGGAAGTTTTAGTCGGCTAAACAAGTTCAGAGCCCAAGTGTTTGTGGTTCGTTTGAGAGGTTACCAGTGGGAGATGAGGACCAGCAAGAGCTTTCAGGGCTGGCACCTTTAGTGTAGGAGCAATCGCTGGACGTTCGCAATTTCGGTGTTGAGCTCTGACGTGAATTAACGAAAGGAAGCGATGATACGTCTGGACCTTTGAGTGTCTAAACAAGTTCAGAGGCCAAGTGTTTGTGGTTCGTTTGAGAGGTTACCAGTGGGAGATGAGGACCAGCAAGAGCTTTCAGGGCTGGCACCTTTAGTGTAGGAGCAATCGCTGGACGTTCACAATTTCGGTGTTGAGCTCTGACGTGAATTAGCGAAAGGAAGCGATGATACCTCTGGACCTTTGAGTGTCTAAACAAGTTCAGAGGCCAAGTGTTTGTGGTTCGTTTGAGAGGTTACCAGTGGGAGATGAGGACCAGCAAGAGCTTTCAGGGCTGGCACCTTTAGTGTAGGAGCAATCGCTGGACGTTCGCAATTTCGGTGTTGAGCTCTGGCCAGATTGAGCAGGAGAGGCTGTGTACGTTGGAAGTTTTAGTAGGCTAAACAAGTTCAGAGGCCAAGTGTTTGTGGTTCGTTTGAGAGGTTACCAGTGGGAGATGAGGACCAGCAAGAGCTTTCAGGGCTGGCACCTTTAGTGTAGGAGCAATCGCTGGACGTTCACAATTTCAGTGTTGAGCTCTGGCCAGATTGAGCAGGAGAGGCTGTGTACGTTGGAAGTTTTAGTAGGCTAAACAAGTTCAGAGGCCAAGTGTTTGTGGTTCGTTTGAGAGGTTACCAGTGGGAGATGCGGACCAGGAAGAGCTTTCAGGGCTGGCACCTTTAGTGTAGGAGCAATCGCTGGACGTTCGCAATTTCGGTGTTCAGTTCTGGCCAGATTGAGCAGGAGAGGCTGTGTACGTTGGAAGTTTTAGTAGCCTAAACAAGTTCAGAGGCCAAGTGTTTGTGGTTCGTTTGAGAGGTTACCAGTGGGAGATGAGGACCAGCAAGAGCTTTCAGGGCTGGCACCTTTAGTGTAGGAGCAATCGCTGGACGTTCGCAATTTCGGTGTTGAGCTCTGACGTGAATTAGCGAAAGGAAGCGATGATACGTCTGGACCTTTGAGTGTCTAAACAAGTTCAGAGGCCAAGTGTTTGTGGTTAGTTTGAGAGGTTACCAGTGGGAGATGAGGACCAGCAAGAGCTTTCAGGGCTCGCACCATTAGTGTAAGAGCAATCGCTGGACGTTCGCAATTTCGGTGTTGAATTTTGGCCAGATTGAGCAGGAGAGGCTGTGTACGTTGGAAGTTTTAGTAGGCTAAACAAGTTCAGAGGCCAAGTGTTTGTGGTTCGTTTGAGAGGTTACCAGTGGGAGATGAGGACCAGCAAGAGCTTTCAGGGCTGGCACCTTTAGTGTAGGAGCAATCGCTGGACGTTCGCAATTTCGGTGTTGAGCTCTGGCCAGATTGAGCAGGAGAGGCTGTGTACGTTGGAAGTTTTAGTAGGCTAAACAAGTTCAGAGCCTAAGTGTTTGTGGTTCGTTTGAGAGGTTACCAGTGGGAGATGAGGACCAGCAAGAGCTTTCAGGGCTGGCACCTTTAGTGTAGGAGCAATCGCTGGACGTTCGCAATTTCGGTGTTCAGTTCTGGCCAGATTGAGCAGGAGAGGCTGTGTACGTTGGAAGTTTTAGTAGCCTAAACAAGTTCAGAGGCCAAGTGTTTGTGGTTCGTTTGAGAGGTTACCAGTGGGAGATGAGGACCAGCAAGAGCTTTCAGGGCTGGCACCTTTAGTGTAGGAGCAATCGCTGGACGTTCGCAATTTCGGTGTTGAGCTCTGACGTGAATTAGCAAAAGGAAGCGATGATACGTCTGGACCTTTGAGTGTCTAAACAAGTTCAGAGGCCAAGTGTTTGTGGTTAGTTTGAGAGGTTACCAGTGGGAGATGAGGACCAGCAAGAGCTTTCAGGGCTCGCACCATTAGTGTAAGAGCAATCGCTGGACGTTCGCAATTTCGGTGTTGAATTTTGGCCAGATTGAGCAGGAGAGGCTGTGTACGTTGGAAGTTTTAGTAGCCTAAGCAAGTTCAGAGGCCAAGTGTTTGTGGTTCGTTTGAGAGGTTACCAGTGGGAGATGAGGACCAGCAAGAGCTTTCAGGGCTGGCACCTTTAGTGTAGGAGCAATCGCTGGACGTTCGCAATTTCGGTGTTGAGCTCTGGCCAGATTGAGCAGGAGAGGCTGTGTACGTTGGAAGTTTTAGTAGGCTAAACAAGTTCAGAGCCTAAGTGTTTGTGGTTCGTTTGAGAGGTTACCAGTGGGAGATGAGGACCAGCAAGAGCTTTCAGGGCTGGCACCTTTAGTGTAGGAGCAATCGCTGGACGTTCACAATTTCGGTGTTCAGTTCTGGCCAGATTGAGCAGGAGAGGCTGTGTACGTTGGAAGTTTTAGTAGGCTAAACAAGTTCAGAGCCCAAGTGTTTGTGGTTCGTTTGAGAGGTTACCAGTGGGAGATGAGGACCAGCAAGAGCTTTCAGGGCTGGCACCTTTAGTGTAGGAGCAATCGCTGGACGTTCGCAATTTCGGTGTTGAGCTCTGACGTGAATTAGCGAAAGGAAGCGATGATACGTCTGGACCTTTGAGTGTCTAAACAAGTTCAGAGGCCAAGTGTTTGTGGTTAGTTTGAGAGGTTACCAGTGGGAGATGAGGACCAGCAAGAGCTTTCAGGGCTCGCACCATTAGTGTAAGAGCAATCGCTGGACGTTCGCAATTTCGGTGTTGAATTTTTGCCAGATTGAGCAGGAGAGGCTGTGTACGTTGGAAGTTTTAGTAGGCTAAACAAGTTCAGAGGCCAAGTGTTTGTGGTTCGTTTGAGAGGTTACCAGTGGGAGATGAGGACCAGCAAGAGCTTTCAGGGCTGGCACCTTTAGTGTAGGAGCAATCGCTGGACGTTCGCAATTTCGGTGTTGAATTTTGGCCAGATTGAGCAGGAGAGGCTGTGTACGTTGGAAGTTTTAGTAGGCTAAACAAGTTCAGAGCCCAAGTGTTTGTGGTTCGTTTGAGAGGTTACCAGTGGGAGATGAGGACCAGCAAGAGCTTTCAGGGCTGGCACCTTTAGTGTAGGAGCAATCGCTGGACGTTCGCAATTTCGGTGTTGAATTTTGGCCAGATTGAGCAGGAGAGGCTGTGTACGTTGGAAGTTTTAGTAGGCTAAACAAGTTCAGAGGCCAAGTGTTTGTGGTTCGTTTGAGAGGTTACCAGTGGGAGATGAGGACCAGCAAGAGCTTTCAGGGCTGGCACCTTTAGTGTAGGAGCAATCGCTGGACGTTTACAATTTCGGCGTTGAGCTCTGACGTGAATTAGCGAAAGGAAGCGATGATACGTCTGGACCTTTGAGTGTCTAAACAAGTTCAGAGGCCAAGTGTTTGTGGTTCGTTTGAGAGGTTACCAGTGGGAGATGAGGACCAGCAAGAGCTTTCAGGGCTGGCACCTTTAGTGTAGGAGCAATCGCTGGACGTTCGCAATTTCGGTGTTGAGCTCTGGCCAGATTGAGCAGGAGAGGCTGTGTACGTTGGAAGTTTTAGTAGCGTAAACAAGTTCAGAGCCCAAGTGTTTGTGGTTCGTTTGAGAGGTTACCAGTGGGAGATGAGGACCAGCAAGAGCTTTCAGGGCTGGCACCTTTAGTGTAGGAGCAATCGCTGGACGTTCACAATTTCGGTGTTGAGCTCTGACGTGAATTAGCGAAAGGAAGCGATGATACGTCTGGACCTTTGAGTGTCTAAACAAGTTCAGAGCCCAAGTGTTTGTGGTTCGTTTGAGAGGTTACCAGTGGGAGATGAGGACCAGCAAGAGCTTTCAGGGCTGGCACCTTTAGTGTAGGAGCAATCGCTGGACGTTCACAATTTCGGTGTTGAGCTCTGGCCAGATTGAGCAGGAGAGGCTGTGTACGTTGGAAGTTGTAGTAGGCTAAACAAGTTCAGAGCCCAAGTGTTTGTGGTTCGTTTGAGAGGTTACCAGTGGGAGATGAGGACCAGCAAGAGCTTTCAGGGCTGGCACCTTTAGTGTAGGAGCAATCCCTGGACGTTCGCAATTTCGGTGTTGAGCTCTGACGTGAATTAACGAAAGGAAGCGATGATACGTCTGGACCTTTGAGTGTCTAAACAAGTTCAGAGCCCAAGTGTTTGTGGTTCGTTTTAGAGGTTACCAGTGGGAGATGAGGACCAGCAAGAGCTTTCAGGGCTGGCACCTTTAGTGTAGGAGCAATCCCTGGACGTTCGCAATTTCGGTGTTGAGCTCTGACGTGAATTAACGAAAGGAAGCGATGATACGTCTGGACCTTTGAGTGTCTAAACAAGTTCAGAGGCCAAGTGTTTGTGGTTCGTTTTAGAGGTTACCAGTGGGAGATGAGGACCAGCAAGAGCTTTCAGGGCTGGCACCTTTAGTGTAGGAGCAATCGCTGGACGTTCGCAATTTCGGTGTTGAGCTCTGGCCAGTTTGAGCAGGAGAGGCTGTGTACGTTGGAAGTTTTAGTAGCCTAAACAAGTTCAGAGGCCAAGTGTTTGTGGTTCGTTTGAGAGGTTACCAGTGGGAGATGAGGACCAGCAAGAGCTTTCAGGGCTGGCACCTTTAGTGTAGGAGCAATCGCTGGACGTTCGCAATTTCGGTGTTGAGCTCTGGCCAGATTGAGCAGGAGAGGCTGTGTACGTTGGAAGTTTTAGTAGCCTAAACAAGTTCAGAGGCCAAGTGTTTGTGGTTCGTTTGAGAGGTTACCAGTGGGAGATGAGGACCAGCAAGAGCTTTCAGGGCTGGCACCTTTAGTGTAGGAGCAATCGCTGGACGTTCGCAATTTCGGTGTTGAGCTCTGACGTGAATTAGCGAAAGGAAGCGATGATACATCTGGACCTTTGAGTGTCTAAACAAGTTCAGAGCCCAAGTGTTTGTGGTTCGTTTGAGAGGTTACCAGTGGGAGATGAGGACCAGCAAGAGCTTTCAGGGCTGGCACCTTTAGTGTAGGAGCAATCCCTGGACGTTCACAATTTCGGTGTTGAATTTTGGCCAGATTGAGCAGGAGAGGCTGTGTACGTTGGAAGTTTTAGTAGGCTAAACAAGTTCAGAGGCCAAGTGTTTGTGGTTCGTTTGAGAGGTTACCAGTGGGAGATGAGGACCAGCAAGAGCTTTCAGGGCTGGCACCTTTAGTGTAGGAGCAATCGCTGGACGTTCGCAATTTCGGTGCTGAGCTCTGACGTGAATTAGCGAAAGGAAAGGATGATACGTCTGGACCTTTGAGTGTCTAAACAAGTTCAGAGGCCAAGTGTTTGTGGTTCGTTTGAGAGGTTACCAGTGGGAGATGAGGACCAGCAAGAGCTTTCAGGGCTGGCACCTTTAGTGTAGGAGCAATCGCTGGACGTTCGCAATTTCGGTGTTGAATTTTGGCCAGATTGAGCAGGAGAGGCTGTGTACGTTGGAAATTTTAGTAGCCTAAACAAGTTCAGAGCCCAAGTATTTGTGGTTCGTTTGAGAGGTTACCAGTGGGAGATGAGGACCAGCAAGAGCTTTCAGGGCTGGCACCTTTAGTGTAGGAGCAATCGCTGGACATTCGTAATTTCGGTGTTGAGCTCTGGCCAGATTGAGCAGGAGAGGCTGTGTACGTTGGAAGTTTTAGTAGGCTAAACAAGTTCAGAGGCCAAGTGTTTGTGGTTCGTTTGAGAGGTTACCAGTGGGAGATGAGGACCAGCAAGAGCTTTCAGGGCTGGCACCTTTAGTGTAGGAGCAATCGCTGGATGTTCACAATTTCGGTGTTGATTTTTGGCCAGATTGAGCAGGAGAGGCTGTGTACGTTGGAAGTTTTAGTAGGCTAAACAAGTTCAGAGGCCAAGTGTTTGTGGTTCGTTTTAGAGGTTACCAGTGGGAGATGAGGACTAGCAAGAGCTTTCAGGGCTGGCACCTTTAGTGTAGGAGCAATCCCTGGACGTTCACAATTTCGGTGTTGAGCTTTGGCCAGATTGAGCAGGAGAGGCTGTGTACGTTGGAAGTTTTAGTAGGCTAAACAAGTTCAGAGGCCAAGTGTTTGTGGTTCGTTTGAGAGGTTACCAGTGGGAGATGAGGACCAGCAAGAGCTTTCAGGGCTGGCAGCTTTAGTGTAGGAGCAATCGCTGGACGTTCGCAATTTCGGTGTTGAGCTCTGACGTGAATTAGCGAAAGGAAGCGATGATACGTCTGGACATTTGAGTGTCTAAACAAGTTCAGAGCCCAAGTATTTGCGGTTCGTTTTAGAGGTTACCAGTGGGAGATGAGGACCAGCAAGAGCTTTCAGGGCTGGCACCTTTAGTGTAGGAGCAATCGCTGGACGTTCACAATTTCGGTGTTGAGCTCTGGCCAGATTGAGCAGGAGAGGCTGTGTACGTTGGAAGTTGTAGTAGGCTAAACAAGTTCAGAGGCCAAGTGTTTGTGGTTCGTTTGAGAGGTTACCAGTGGGAGATGAGGACCAGCAAGAGCTTTCAGGGCTGGCACCTTTAGTGTAGGAGCAATCCCTGGACGTTCGCAATTTCGGTGTTGAGCTCTGACGTGAATTAACGAAAGGAAGCGATGATACATCTCGACCTTTGAGTGTCTAAACAAGTTCAGAGCCCAAGTGTTTGTGGTTCGTTTGAGAGGTTACCAGTGGGAGATGCGGACCAGCAAGAGCTTTCAGGGCTGGCACCTTTAGTGTAGGAGCAATCGCTGGACGTTCACAATTTCGGTGTTGAGCTCTGACGTGAATTAGCGAAAGGAAGCGATGATACGTCTGGACCTTTGAGTGTCTAAACAAGTTCAGAGGCCAAGTGTTTGTGGTTCGTTTGAGAGGTTACCAGTGGGAGATGAGGACCAGCAAGAGCTTTCAGGGCTGGCACCTTTAGTGTAGGAGCAATCGCTGGACGTTCGCAATTTCGGTGTTGAGCTCTGGCCAGATTGAGCAGGAGAGGCTGTGTACGTTGGAAGTTTTAGTAGGCTAAACAAGTTCAGAGGCCAAGTGTTTGTGCTTCGTTTGAGAGGTTACCAGTGGGAGATGAGGACCAGCAAGAGCTTTCAGGGCTGGCACCTTTAGTGTAGGAGCAATCGCTGGACGTTCGCAATGTCGGTGTTGAGCTCTGGCCAGATTTAGCAGGAGAGGCTGTGTACGTTGGAAGTTTTAGTAGCCTAAACAAGTTCAGAGCCCAAGTGTTTGTGGTTCGTTTGAGAGGTTACCAGTGGGAGATGAGGACCAGCAAGAGCTTTCAGGGCTGGCACCTTTAGTGTAGGAGCAATCCCTGGACGTTCACAATTTCGGTGTTGAATTTTGGCCAGATTGAGCAGGAGAGGCTGTGTACGTTGGAAGTTTTAGTAGCCTAAACAAGTTCAGAGCCCAAGTGTTTGTGGTTCGTTTGAGAGGTTACCAGTGGGAGATGAGGACCAGCAAGAGCTTTCAGGGCTGGCACCTTTAGTGTAGGAGCAATCGCTGGACGTTCGCAATTTCGGTGCTGAGCTCTGACGTGAATTAGCGAAAGGAAGCGATGATACGTCTGGACATTTGAGTGTCTAAACAAGTTCAGAGGCCAAGTGTTTGTGGTTCGTTTGAGAGGTTACCAGTGGGAGATGAGGACCAGCAAGAGCTTTCAGGGCTGGCACCTTTAGTGTTGGAGCAATCGCTGGACGTTCACAATTTCGGTGTTGAGCTCTGACGTGAATTAGCGAAAGGAAGCGATGATACCTCTGGACCTTTGAGTGTCTAAACAAGTTCAGAGGCCAAGTGTTTGTGGTTCGTTTGAGAGGTTACCAGTGGGAGATGAGGACCAGCAAGAGCTTTCAGGGCTGGCACCTTTAGTGTAGGAGCAATCGCTGGACGTTCGCAATTTCGGTGTTGAGCTCTGGCCAGATTGAGCAGGAGAGGCTGTGTACGTTGGAAGTTTTAGTAGCCTAAACAAGTTCAGAGCCCAAGTGTTTGTGGTTCGTTTGAGAGGTTACCAGTGGGAGATGAGGACCAGCAAGAGCTTTCAGGGCTGGCACCTTTAGTGTAGGAGCAATCGCTGGACGTTCACAATTTCAGTGTTGAGCTCTGGCCAGATTGAGCAGGAGAGGCTGTGTACGTTGGAAGTTTTAGTAGGCTAAACAAGTTCAGAGGCCAAGTGTTTGTGGTTCGTTTGAGAGGTTACCAGTGGGAGATGCGGACCAGGAAGAGCTTTCAGGGCTGGCACCTTTAGTGTAGGAGCAATCGCTGGACGTTCGCAATTTCGGTGTTCAGTTCTGGCCAGATTGAGCAGGAGAGGCTGTGTACGTTGGAAGTTTTAGTAGCCTAAACAAGTTCAGAGGCCAAGTGTTTGTGGTTCGTTTGAGAGGTTACCAGTGGGAGATGAGGACCAGCAAGAGCTTTCAGGGCTGGCACCTTTAGTGTAGGAGCAATCGCTGGACGTTCGCAATTTCGGTGTTGAGCTCTGACGTGAATTAGCGAAAGGAAGCGATGATACGTCTGGACCTTTGAGTGTCTAAACAAGTTCAGAGGCCAAGTGTTTGTGGTTAGTTTGAGAGGTTACCAGTGGGAGATGAGGACCAGCAAGAGCTTTCAGGGCTCGCACCATTAGTGTAAGAGCAATCGCTGGACGTTCGCAATTTCGGTGTTGAATTTTGGCCAGATTGAGCAGGAGAGGCTGTGTACGTTGGAAGTTTTAGTAGCCTAAACAAGTTCAGAGGCCAAGTGTTTGTGGTTCGTTTGAGAGGTTACCAGTGGGAGATGAGGACCAGCAAGAGCTTTCAGGGCTGGCACCTTTAGTGTAGGAGCAATCGCTGGACGTTCGCAATTTCGGTGTTGAGCTCTGGCCAGATTGAGCAGGAGAGGCTGTGTACGTTGGAAGTTTTAGTAGGCTAAACAAGTTCAGAGCCTAAGTGTTTGTGGTTCGTTTGAGAGGTTACCAGTGGGAGATGAGGACCAGCAAGAGCTTTCAGGGCTGGCACCTTTAGTGTAGGAGCAATCGCTGGACGTTCGCAATTTCGGTGTTCAGTTCTGGCCAGATTGAGCAGGAGAGGCTGTGTACGTTGGAAGTTTTAGTAGCCTAAACAAGTTCAGAGGCCAAGTGTTTGTGGTTCGTTTGAGAGGTTACCAGTGGGAGATGAGGACCAGCAAGAGCTTTCAGGGCTGGCACCTTTAGTGTAGGAGCAATCGCTGGACGTTCGCAATTTCGGTGTTGAGCTCTGACGTGAATTAGCAAAAGGAAGCGATGATACGTCTGGACCTTTGAGTGTCTAAACAAGTCAGAGCCCAAGTGTTTGTGGTTAGTTGAGAGGTTACCAGTGGGAGATGAGGACCAGCAAGAGCTTTCAGGGCTCGCACCATTAGTGTAAGAGCAATCGCTGGACGTTCGCAATTTCGGTGTTGAATTTTGGCCAGATTGAGCAGGAGAGGCTGTGTACGTTGGAAGTTTAGTAGCCTAAAGCAAGTTCAGAGGCCAAGTGTTTGTGGTTCGTTTGAGAGGTTACCAGTGGAGATGAGGACCAGCAAGAGCTTTCAGGGCTGGCACCTTTAGTGTAGGAGCAATCGCTGGACGTTCGCAATTTCGGTGTTGAATTTTGGCCAGATTGAGCAGGAGAGGCTGTGTACGTTGGAAGTTTTAGTAGGCTAAACAAGTTCAGAGGCCAAGTGTTTGTGGTTCGTTTGAGAGGTTACCAGTGGGAGATGAGGACCAGCAAGAGCTTTCAGGGGCTGGCACCTTTAGTGTAGGAGCAATCGCTGGACGTTTACAATTTCGGCGTTGAGCTCTGACGTGAATTAGCGAAAGGAAGCGATGATACGTCTGGACCGTTGAGTGTCTAAACAAGTTCAGAGGCCAAGTGTTTGTGGTTCGTTTTGAGAGGTTACCAGTGGGAGATGAGGACCAGCAAGAGCTTTCAGGGCTGGCACCTTTAGTGTAGGAGCAATCGCTGGACGTTCGCAATTTCGGTGTTGAGCTCTGGCCAGATTGAGCAGGAGAGGCTGTGTACGTTGGAAGTTTTAGTAGCGTAAACAAGTTCAGAGCCCAAGTGTTTGTGGTTCGTTTGAGAGGTTACCAGTGGGAGATGAGGACCAGCAAGAGCTTTCAGGGCTGGCACCTTTAGTGTAGGAGCAATCGCTGGACGTTCACAATTTCGGTGTTGAGCTCTGACGTGAATTAGCGAAAGGAAGCGATGATACGTCTGGACCTTTGAGTGTCTAAACAAGTTCAGAGCCCAAGTGTTTGTGGTTCGTTTGAGAGGTTACCAGTGGGAGATGAGGACCAGCAAGAGCTTTCAGGGCTGGCACCTTTAGTGTAGGAGCAATCGCTGGACGTTCACAATTTCGGTGTTGAGCTCTGGCCAGATTGAGCAGGAGAGGCTGTGTACGTTGGAAGTTGTAGTAGGCTAAACAAGTTCAGAGCCCAAGTGTTTGTGGTTCGTTTGAGAGGTTACCAGTGGGAGATGAGGACCAGCAAGAGCTTTCAGGGCTGGCACCTTTAGTGTAGGAGCAATCCCTGGACGTTCGCAATTTCGGTGTTGAGCTCTGACGTGAATTAACGAAAGGAAGCGATGATACGTCTGGACCTTTGAGTGTCTAAACAAGTTCAGAGCCAAGTGTTTGTGGTTCGTTTTAGAGGTTACCAGTGGGAGATGAGGACCAGCAAGAGCTTTCAGGGCTGGCACCTTTAGTGTAGGAGCAATCCCTGGACGTTCGCAATTTCGGTGTTGAGCTCTGACGTGAATTAACGAAAGGAAGCGATGATACGTCTGGACCTTTGAGTGTCTAAACAAGTTCAGAGGCCAAGTGTTTGTGGTTCGTTTTAGAGGTTACCAGTGGGAGATGAGGACCAGCAAGAGCTTTCAGGGCTGGCACCTTTAGTGTAGGAGCAATCGCTGGACGTTCGCAATTTCGGTGTTGAGCTTCTGGCCAGTTTGAGCAGGAGAGGCTGTGTACGTTGGAAGTTTTAGTAGCCTAAACAAGTTCAGAGGCCAAGTGTTTGTGGTTCGTTGAGAGGTTACCAGTGGGAGATGAGGACCAGCAAGAGCTTTCAGGGCTGGCACCTTTAGTGTAGGAGCAATCGCTGGACGTTCGCAATTTCGGTGTTGAGCTCTGGCCAGATTGAGCAGGAGAGGCTGTGTACGTTGGAAGTTTTAGTAGCCTAAACAAGTTCAGAGCCCAAGTGTTTGTGGTTCGTTTGAGAGGTTACCAGTGGGAGATGAGGACCAGCAAGAGCTTTCAGGGCTGGCACCTTTAGTGTAGGAGCAATCGCTGGACGTTCGCAATTTCGGTGTTGAGCTCTGACGTGAATTAGCGAAAGGAAGCGATGATACATCTGGACCTTTGAGTGTCTAAACAAGTTCAGAGCCAAGTGTTTGTGGTTCGTTTGAGAGGTTACCAGTGGGAGATGAGGACCAGCAAGAGCTTTCAGGGCTGGCACCTTTAGTGTAGGAGCAATCCCTGGACGTTCACAATTTCGGTGTTGAATTTTGGCCAGATTGAGCAGGAGAGGCTGTGTACGTTGGAAGTTTTAGTAGGCTAAACAAGTTCAGAGGCCAAGTGTTTGTGGTTCGTTTGAGAGGTTACCAGTGGGAGATGAGGACCAGCAAGAGCTTTCAGGGCTGGCACCTTTAGTGTAGGAGCAATCGCTGGACGTTCGCAATTTCGGTGCTGAGCTCTGACGTGAATTAGCGAAAGGAAAGGATGATACGTCTGGACCTTTGAGTGTCTAAACAAGTTCAGAGGCCAAGTGTTTGTGGTTCGTTTGAGAGGTTACCAGTGGGAGATGAGGACCAGCAAGAGCTTTCAGGGCTGGCACTTTAGTGTAGGAGCAATCGCTGGACGTTCGCAATTTCGGTGTTGAATTTTGGCCAGATTGAGCAGGAGAGGCTGTGTACGTTGGAAATTTTAGTAGCCTAAACAAGTTCAGAGCCCAAGTATTTGTGGTTCGTTTGAGAGGTTACCAGTGGGAGATGAGGACCAGCAAGAGCTTTCAGGGCTGGCACCTTTAGTGTAGGAGCAATCGCTGGACATTCGTAATTTCGGTGTTGAGCTCTGGCCAGATTGAGCAGGAGAGGCTGTGTACGTTGGAAGTTTTAGTAGGCTAAACAAGTTCAGAGCCCAAGTGTTTGTGGTTCGTTTGAGAGGTTACCAGTGGGAGATGAGGACCAGCAAGAGCTTTCAGGGCTGGCCACCTTTAGTGTAGGAGCAATCGCTGGATGTTCACAATTTCGGTGTTGATTTTTGGCCAGATTGAGCAGGAGAGGCTGTGTACGTTGGAAGTTTTAGTAGGCTAAACAAGTTCAGAGGCCAAGTGTTTGTGGTTCGTTTTAGAGGTTACCAGTGGGAGATGAGGACTAGCAAGAGCTTTCAGGGCTGGCACCTTTAGTGTAGGAGCAATCCCTGGACGTTCACAATTTCGGTGTTGAGCTTTGGCCAGATTGAGCAGGAGAGGCTGTGTACGTTGGAAGTTTTAGTAGGCTAAACAAGTTCAGAGGCCAAGTGTTTGTGGTTCGTTTGAGAGGTTACCAGTGGAGATGAGGACCAGCAAGAGCTTTCAGGGCTGGCAGCTTTAGTGTAGGAGCAATCGCTGGACGTTCGCAATTTCGGTGTTGAGCTCTGACGTGAATTAGCGAAAGGAAGCGATGATACGTCTGGACATTTGAGTGTCTAAACAAGTTCAGAGCCCAAGTATTTGCGGTTCGTTTTAGAGGTTACCAGTGGGAGATGAGGACCAGCAAGAGCTTTCAGGGCTGGCACCTTTAGTGTAGGAGCAATCGCTGGACGTTCACAATTTCGGTGTTGAGCTCTGGCCAGATTGAGCAGGAGAGGCTGTGTACGTTGGAAGTTGTAGTAGGCTAAACAAGTTCAGAGGCCAAGTGTTTGTGGTTCGTTTGAGAGGTTACCAGTGGGAGATGAGGACCAGCAAGAGCTTTCAGGGCTGGCACCTTTAGTGTAGGAGCAATCCCTGGACGTTCGCAATTTCGGTGTTGAGCTCTGACGTGAATTAACGAAAGGAAGCGATGATACGTCTGGACCTTTGAGTGTCTAAACAAGTTCAGAGCCAAGTGTTTGTGGTTCGTTTGAGAGGTTACCAGTGGGAGATGCGGACCAGCAAGAGCTTTCAGGGCTGGCACCTTTAGTGTAGGAGCAATCGCTGGACGTTCACAATTTCGGTGTTGAGCTCTGACGTGAATTAGCGAAAGGAAGCGATGATACGTCTGGACCTTTGAGTGTCTAAACAAGTTCAGAGCCCAAGTGTTTGTGGTTCGTTTGAGAGGTTACCAGTGGGAGATGAGGACCAGCAAGAGCTTTCAGGGCTGGCACCTTTAGTGTAGGAGCAATCGCTGGACGTTCGCAATTTCGGTGTTGAGCTCTGGCCAGATTGAGCAGGAGAGGCTGTGTACGTTGGAAGTTTTAGTAGGCTAAACAAGTTCAGAGGCCAAGTGTTTGTGCTTCGTTTGAGAGGTTACCAGTGGGAGATGCGGACCAGGAAGAGCTTTCAAGGCTGGCACCTTTAGTGTAGGAGCAATCGCTGGACGTTCGCAATTTCGGTGTTGAGCTCTGGCCAGATTGAGCAGGAGAGGCTGTGTACGTTGGAAGTTTTAGTAGCCTAAACAAGTTCAGAGCCCAAGTGTTTGTGGTTCGTTTGAGAGGTTACCAGTGGGAGATGAGGACCAGCAAGAGCTTTCAGGGCTGGCACCTTTAGTGTAGGAGCAATCCCTGGACGTTCACAATTTCGGTGTTGAATTTTGGCCAGATTGAGCAGGAGAGGCTGTGTACGTTGGAAGTTTTAGTAGCCTAAACAAGTTCAGAGCCCAAGTGTTTGTGGTTCGTTTGAGAGGTTACCAGTGGAGATGAGGACCAGCAAGAGCTTTCAGGGCTGGCACCTTTAGTGTAGGAGCAATCGCTGGACGTTCGCAATTTCGGTGCTGAGCTCTGACGTGAATTAGCGAAAGGAAGCGATGATACGTCTGGACATTTGAGTGTCTAAACAAGTTCAGAGGCCAAGTGTTTGTGGTTCGTTTGAGAGGTTACCAGTGGGAGATGAGGACCAGCAAGAGCTTTCAGGGCTGGCACCTTTAGTGTAGGAGCAATCGCTGGACGTTCGCAATTTCGGTGTTGAATTTTGGCCAGATTGAGCAGGAGAGGCTGTGTACGTTGGAAATTTTAGTAGGCTAAACAAGTTCAGAGCCCAAGTATTTGTGGTTCGTTTGAGAGGTTACCAGTGCGAGATGAGGACCAGCAAGAGCTTTCAGGGCTGGCACCTTTAGTGTAGGAGCAATCCCTGGACGTTCGTAATTTCGGTGTTGAGCTCTGGCCAGATTGAGCAGGAGAGGCTGTGTACGTTGGAAGTTTTAGTAGGCTAAACAAGTTCAGAGGCCAAGTGTTTGTGGTTCGTTTTAGAGGTTACCAGTGGGAGATGAGGACCAGCAAGAGCTTTCAGGGCTGGCACCTTTAGTGTAGGAGCAATCGCTGGACGTTCGCAATTTCGGTGTTGAGCTCTGACGTGAATTAGCGAAAGGAAGCGATGATACGTCTGGACCTTTGAGTGTCTAAACAAGTTCAGAGGCCAAGTGTTTGTGGTTCGTTTTAGAGGTTACCAGTGGGAGATGAGGACCAGCAAGAGCTTTCAGGGCTGGCACCTTTAATGTAGGAGCAATCGCTGGACGTTCACAATTTCGGTTTTGAGCTCTGGCCAGATTGAGCAGGAGAGGCTGTGTACGTTGGAAGTTGTAGTAGGCTAAACAAGTTCAGAGGCCAAGTGTTTGTGGTTCGTTTGAGAGGTTACCAGTGGGAGATGAGGACCAGCAAGAGCTTTCAGGGCTGGCACCTTTAGTGTAGGAGCAATCCCTGGACGTTCGCAATTTCGGTGTTGAGCTCTGACGTGAATTAACGAAAGGAAGCGATGATACGTCTGGACCTTTGAGTGTCTAAACAAGTTCAGAGGCCAAGTGTTGTGTGGTTCGTTTGAGAGGTTACCAGTGGGAGATGAGGACCAGCAAGAGCTTTCAGGGCTGGCACCTTTAGTGTAGGAGCAATCGCTGGACGTTCACAATTTCGGTGTTGAGCTCTGACGTGAATTAGCGAAAGGAAGCGATGATACGTCTGGACCTTTGAGTGTCTAAACAAGTTCAGAGGCCAAGTGTTTGTGGTTCGTTTGAGAGGTTACCAGTGGGAGATGAGGACCAGCAAGAGCTTTCAGGGCTGGCACCTTTAGTGTAGGAGCAATCGCTGGACGTTCGCAATTTCGGTGCTGAGCTCTGACGTGAATTAGCGAAAGGAAACGATGATACGTCTGGACATTTGAGTGTCTAAACAAGTTCAGAGGCCAAGTGTTTGTGGTTCGTTTGAGAGGTTACCAGTGGGAGATGAGGTCCAGCAAGAGCTTTCAGGGCTGGCACCTTTAGTGTAGGAGCAATCGCTGGACGTTCGCAATTTCGGTGTTGAATTTTGGCCAGATTGAGCAGGAGAGGCTGTGTACGTTGGAAATTTTAGTAGCCTAAACAAGTTCAGAGCCCAAGTATTTGTGCTTCGTTTGAGAGGTTACCAGTGGGAGATGAGGACCAGCAAGAGCTTTCAGGGCTGGCACCTTTAGTGTAGGAGCAATCGCTGGACGTTCGCAATTTCGGTGCTGAGCTCTGACGTGAATTAGCGAAAGGAAACGATGATAGGTCTGGACCTCTTAGTGTCTAAACAAGTTCAGAGGCCAAGTGTTTGTGGTTAGTTTGAGAGGTTACCAGTGGGAGATGAGGACCAGCAAGAGCTTTCAGGGCTCGCACCATTAGTGTAAGAGCAATCGCTGGACGTTCGCAATTTCGGTGTTGAATTTTGGCCAGATTGAGCAGGAGAGGCTGTGTACGTTGGAAATTTTAGTAGCCTAAACAAGTTCAGAGCCCAAGTATTTGTGCTTCGTTTGAGAGGTTACCAGTGGGAGATGAGGACCAGCAAGAGCTTTCAGGGCTGGCACCTTTAGTGTAGGAGCAATCGCTGGACGTTCGTAATTTCGGTGTTGAGCTCTGGCCAGATTGAGCAGGAGAGGCTGTGTACGTTGGAAGTTTTAGTAGGCTAAACAAGTTCAGAGCCCAAGTGTTTGTGGTTCGTTTGAGAGGTTACCAGTGGGAGATGAGGACCAGCAAGAGCTTTCAGGGCTGGCACCTTTAGTGTAGGAGCAATCGCTGGATGTTCACAATTTCGGTGTTGATTTTTGGCCAGATTGAGCAGGAGAGGCTGTGTACGTTGGAAGTTTAGTAGGCTAAACAAGTTCAGAGCCCAAGTGTTTGTGGTTCGTTTTAGAGGTTACCAGTGGGAGATGAGGACTAGCAAGAGCTTTCAGGGCTGGCACCTTTAGTGTAGGAGCAATCCTGGACGTTCACAATTTCGGTGTGAGCTCTGGCCAGATTGAGCAGGAGAGGCTGTGTACGTTGGAAGTTTTAGTAGGCTAAACAAGTTCAGAGCCCAAGTGTTTGTGGTTCGTTTGAGAGGTTACCAGTGGAGATGAGGACCAGCAAGAGCTTTCAGGGCTGGCACCTTTAGTGTAGGAGCAATCGCTGGACGTTCGCAATTTCGGTGTTGAGCTCTGACGTGAATTAGCGAAAGGAAGCAATGATACGTCTGGACCTTTGAGTGTCTAAACAAGTTCAGAGCCCAAGTGTTTGTGGTTCGTTTGAGAGGTTACCAGTGGGAGATGAGGACCAGCAAGAGCTTTCAGGGCTGGCACCTTAGTGTAGGAGCAATCACTGGACGTTCACAATTTCGGTGTTGAGCTCTGACGTGAATTAGCCAAAGGAAGCGATGATACGTCTGGACCTTTGAGTGTCTAAACAAGTTCAGAGGCCAAGTGTTTGTGGTTCGTTTGAGAGGTTACCATTGGGAGATGAGGACCAGCAAGAGCTTTCAGGGCTCGCACCATTAGTGTAGAGCAATCGCTGGACGTTCGCAATTTCGGTGTTGATTTTGGCCAGTTTGAGCAGGAGAGGCTGTGTACGTTGGAAGTTTTAGTAGGCTAAACAAGTTCAGAGCCCAAATGTTTGTGGTTCGTTTGAGAGGTTACCAGTGGGAGATGAGGACCAGCAAGAGCTTTCAGGGCTGGCACCTTTAGTGTAGGAGCAATCGCTGGACGTTCGCAATTTCGGTGTTGAGCTCTGGCCAGATTGAGCAGGAGAGGCTGTGTACGTTGGAAGTTTTAGTAGGCTAAACAAGTTCAGAGCCCAAGTGTTTGTGGTTCGTTTGAGAGGTTACCAGTGGGAGATGAGGACCAGCAAGAGCTTTTCAGGGCTGGCACCTTTAGTGTAGGAGCAATCGCTGGACGTTCGCAATTTCGGTGTTGAGCTCTGACGTGAATTATCGAAAGGAAGCGATGATACGTCTGACCTTTGAGTGTCTAAACAAGTTCAGAGCCCAAGTGTTTGTGGTTCGTTTGAGAGGTTACCAGTGGGAGATGAGGAACAGCAAGAGCTTTCAGAGCTGGCACTTTTAGTGTAGGAGCAATCGCTGGATGTTCACAATTTCGGTGTTGAATTTTGGCCAGATTGAGCAGGAGAGGCTGTGTACGTTGGAAGTTTTAGTCGGCTAAACAAGTTCAGAGCCCAAGTGTTTGTGGTTCGTTTGAGAGGTTACCAGTGGGAGATGAGGACCAGCAAGAGCTTTCAGGGCTGGCACCTTTAGTGTAGGAGCAATCGCTGGATGTTCACAATTTCGGTGTTGAATTTTGGCCAGATTGAGCAGGAGAGGCTGTGTACGTTGGAAGTTTTAGTAGCCTAAACAAGTTCAGAGCCCAAGTGTTTGTGGGTCGTTTGAGAGGTTACCAGTGGGAGATGAGGACCAGCAAGAGCTTTCAGGGCTGGCACCTTTAGTGTAGGAGCAATCGCTGGACGTTCGCAATTTCGGTGTTGAGCTCTGACGTGAATTAACGAAAGGAAGCGATGATACGTCTGGACCTTTGAGTGTCTAAACAAGTTTCAGAGGCCAAGTGTTTGTGGTTCGTTTGAGAGGTTACCAGTGGGAGATGAGGACCAGCAAGAGCTTTCAGGGCTGGCACCTTTAGTGTAGGAGCAATCGCTGGACGTTCACAATTTCGGTGTTGAGCTCTGACGTGAATTAGCGAAAGGAAGCGATGATACCTCTGGACCTTTGAGTGTCTAAACAAGTTCAGAGGCCAAGTGTTTGTGGTTCGTTTGAGAGGTTACCAGTGGGAGATGAGGACCAGCAAGAGCTTTCAGGGCTGGCACCTTTAGTGTAGGAGCAATCGCTGGACGTTCGCAATTTCGGTGTTGAGCTCTGGCCAGATTGAGCAGGAGAGGCTGTGTACGTTGGAAGTTTTAGTAGCCTAAACAAGTTCAGAGGCCAAGTGTTTGTGGTTCGTTTGAGAGGTTACCAGTGGGAGATGAGGACCAGCAAGAGCTTTCAGGCTGGCACCTTAGTGTAGGAGCAATCGCTGGACGTTCACAATTTCAGTGTTGAGCTCTGGCCAGATTGAGCAGGAGAGGCTGTGTACGTTGGAAGTTTTAGTAGGCTAAACAAGTTCAGAGGCCAAGTGTTTGTGGTTCGTTTGAGAGGTTACCAGTGGGAGATGCGGACAGGAAGAGCTTTCAGGGCTGGCACCTTTAGTGTAGGAGCAATCGCTGGACGTTCGCAATTTCGGTGTTCAGTTCTGGCCAGATTGAGCAGGAGAGGCTGTGTACGTTGGAAGTTTCTAGTAGGCTAAACAAGTTCAGAGGCCAAGTGTTTGTGGTTCGTTTGAGAGGTTACCAGTGGGAGATGAGGACCAGCAAGAGCTTTCAGGGCTGGCACCTTTAGTGTAGGAGCAATCGCTGGACGTTCGCAATTGCGGTGTGAGCTCTGACGTGAATTAGCGAAAGGAAGCGATGATACGTCTGGACCTTTGAGTGTCTAAACAAGTTCAGAGGCCAAGTGTTTGTGGTTAGTTGAGAGGTTACCAGTGGGAGATGAGGACCAGCAAGAGCTTTCAGGGCTCGCACCATTAGTGTAAGAGCAATCGCTGGACGTTCGCAATTTCGGTGTTGAATTTTGGCCAGATTGAGCAGGAGAGGCTGTGTACGTTGGAAGTTTTAGTAGCCTAAACAAGTTCAGAGGCCAAGTGTTTGTGGTTCGTTTGAGAGAGTTACCAGTGGAGATGAGGACCAGCAAGAGCTTTCAGGGCTGGCACCTTTAGTGTAGGAGCAATCGCTGGACGTTCGCAATTTCGGTGTTGAGCTCTGGCCAGATTGAGCAGGAGAGGCTGTGTACGTTGGAAGTTTTAGTAGGCTAAACAAGTTCAGAGCCTAAGTGTTTGTGGTTCGTTTGAGAGGTTACCAGTGGGAGATGAGGACCAGCAAGAGCTTTCAGGGCTGGCACCTTTAGTGTAGGAGCAATCGCTGGACGTTCACAATTTCGGTGTTCAGTTCTGGCCAGATTGAGCAGGAGAGGCTGTGTACGTTGGAAGTTTTAGTAGCCTAAACAAGTTCAGAGGCCAAGTGTTTGTGGTTCGTTTGAGAGGTTACCAGTGGAGATGAGGACCAGCAAGAGCTTTCAGGGCTGGCACCTTTAGTGTAGGAGCAATCGCTGGACGTTCGCAATTTCGGTGTTGAGCTCTGACGTGAATTAGCGAAAGGAAGCGATGATACGTCTGGACCTCTTGAGTGTCTAAACAAGTTCAGAGCCAAGTGTTTGTGGTTCGTTTGAGAGGTTACCAGTGGGAGATGAGACCAGCAAGAGCTTTCAGGGCTCGCACCATTAGTGTAAGAGCAATCGCTGGACGTTCGCAATTTCGGTGTTGAATTTTTGCCAGATTGAGCAGGAAGAGGCTGTGTACGTTGGAAGTTTTAGTAGGCTAAACAAGTTCAGAGGCCAAGTGTTTGTGGTTCGTTTGAGAGGTTACCAGTGGGAGATGAGGACCAGCAAGAGCTTTCAGGGCTGGCACCTTTAGTGTAGGAGCAATCGCTGGACGTTCGCAATTTCGGTGTTGAATTTTGGCCAGATTGAGCAGGAGAGGCTGTGTACGTTGGAAGTTTTAGTAGGCTAAACAAGTTCAGAGGCCAAGTGTTTGTGGTTCGTTTGAGAGGTTACCAGTGGGAGATGAGGACCAGCAAGAGCTTTCAGGGCTGGCACCTTTAGTGTAGGAGCAATCGCTGGACGTTTACAATTTCGGCGTTGAGCTCTGACGTGAATTAGCGAAAGGAAGCGATGATACGTCTGGACCTTTGAGTGTCTAAACAAGTTCAGAGGCCAAGTGTTTGTGGTTCGTTTGAGAGGTTCCAGTGGAGATGAGGACCAGCACGAGCTTTCAGGGCTGGCACCTTTAGTGTAGGAGCAATCGCTGGACGTTCGCAATTTCGGTGTTGAGCTGGCCAGATTGAGCAGGAGAGGCTAGTGTACGTTGGAAGTTTTTAGTAGCGTAAACAAGTTCAGAGCCAAGTGTTTGTGGTTCGTTTGAGAGGTTACCAGTGGGAGATGAGGACCAGCAAGAGCTTTCAGGCTGGCACCTTTAGTGTAGGAGCAATCGCTGGACGTTCACAATTTCGGTGTTGAGCTCTGACGTGAATTAGCGAAAGGAAGCGATGATATGTCTGGACCTTTGAGTGTCTAAACAAGTTCAGAGCCCAAGTGTTTGTGGTTCGTTTGAGAGTTACCAGTGGGAGATGAGGACCAGCAAGAGCTTTCAGGGCTGGCACCTTTACTGTAGGAGCAATCGCTGGACGTTCACAATTTCGGTGTTGAGCTCTGGCCAGATTGAGCAGGAGAGGCTGTGTACGTTGGAAGTTGTAGTAGGCTAAACAAGTTCAGAGCCAAGTGTTTGTGGTTCGTTTGAGAGGTTACCAGTGGGAGATGAGGACCAGCAAGAGCTTTCAGGGCTGGCACCTTTAGTGTAGGAGCAATCCCTGGACGTTCGCAATTTCGGTGTTGAGCTCTGACGTGAATTAACGAAAGGAAGCGATGATACGTCTGGACCTTTGAGTGTCTAAACAAGTTCAGAGCCCAAGTGTTTGTGGTTCGTTTTAGAGGTTACCAGTGGGAGATGAGGACCAGCAAGAGCTTTCAGGGCTGGCACCTTTAGTGTAGGAGCAATCGCTGGACGTTCACAATTTCGGTGTTGAGCTCTGACGTGAATTAGCGAAAGGAAGCGATGATACGTCTGGACCTTTGAGTGTCTAAACAAGTTCAGAGGCCAAGTGTTTGTGGTTCGTTTTGAGAGGTTACCAGTGGGAGATGAGGACCAGCAAGAGCTTTCAGGGCTGGCACCTTTAGTGTAGGAGCAATCGCTGGACGTTCGCAATTTCGGTGCTGAGCTCTGACGTGAATTAGCGAAAGGAAACGATGATACGTCTGGACATTTGAGTGTCTAAACAAGTTCAGAGGCCAAGTGTTTGTGGTTCGTTTTGAGAGGTTACCAGTGGGAGATGAGGACCAGCAAGAGCTTTCAGGGCTGGCACCTTTAGTGTAGGAGGAATCGCTGGACGTTCGCAATTTCGGTGTTCAGTTCTGGCCAGATTGAGCAGGAGAGGCTGTGTACGTTGGAAGTTTTAGTAGCCTAAACAAGTTCAGAGGCCAAGTGTTTGTGGTTCGTTTGAGAGGTTACCAGTGGGAGATGCGGACCAGCAAGAGCTTTCAGGGCTGGCACCTTTAGTGTAGGAGCAATCGCTGGACGTTCGCAATTTCGGTGTTGAGCTCTGACGTGAATTAGCGAAAGGAAGCGATGATAGGTCTGGACCTTTTAGTGTCTAAACAAGTTCAGAGGCCAAGTGTTTGTGGTTAGTTTGAGAGGTTACCAGTGGGAGATGAGGACCAGCAAGAGCTTTCAGGGCTCGCACCATTAGTGTAAGAGCAATCGCTGGACGTTCGCAATTTCTGTGTTGAATTTTGGCCAGATTGAGCAGGAGAGGCTGTGTACGTTGGAAATTTTAGTAGCCTAAACAAGTTCAGAGCCCAAGTATTTGTGCTTCGTTTGAGAGGTTACCAGTGGGAGATGAGGACCAGCAAGAGCTTTCAGGGCTGGCACCTTTAGTGTAGGAGCAATCGCTGGATGTTCACAATTTCGGTGTTGATTTTTGGCCAGATTGAGCAGGAGAGGCTGTGTACGTTGGAAGTTTTAGTAGGCTAAACAAGTTCAGAGGCCAAGTGTTTGTGGTTCGTTTTAGAGGTTACCAGTGGGAGATGAGGACTAGCAAGAGCTTTCAGGGCTGGCACCTTTAGTGTAGGAGCAATCCCTGGACGTTCACAATTTCGGTGTTGAGCTCTGGCCAGATTGAGCAGGAGAGGCTGTGTACGTTGGAAGTTTAGTAGGCTAAACAAGTTCAGAGGCCAAGTGTTTGTGGTTCGTTTGAGAGGTTACCAGTGGAGATGAGACCAGCAAGAGCTTTCAGGGCTGGCACCTTTAGTGTAGGAGCAATCGCTGGACGTTCGCAATTGTTGAGCTCTGACGTGAATTAGCGAAAGGAAGCAATGATACGTCTGGACCTTTGAGTGTCTAAACAAGTTCAGAGGCCAAGTGTTTGTGGTTCGTTTGAGAGGTTACCAGTGGGAGATGAGGACCAGCAAGAGCTTTCAGGGCTGGCACCTTTAGTGTAGGAGCAATCACTGGACGTTCACAATTTCGGTGTTGAGCTCTGACGTGAATTAGCCAAAGGAAGCGATGATACGTCTGGACCTTTGAGTGTCTAAACAAGTTCAGAGGCAAGTGTTTGTGGTTCGTTTGAGAGGCTTACCAGTGGGAGATGAGGACCAGCAAGAGCTTTCAGGGCTGGCACCTTTAGTGTAGGAAGCAATCGCTGGACGTTCACAATTTCGGTGTTGAGCTCTGACGTGAATTATCGAAAGGAAGCGATGATACGTCTGGACCTTTGAGTGTCTAAACAAGTTCAGAGGCCAAGTGTTTGTGGTTCGTTTGAGAGGTTACCAGTGGGAGATGAGGACCAGCAAGAGCTTTCAGGGCTGGCACCTTTAGTGTAGGAGCAATCGCTGGACGTTCGCAATTTCGGTGTTGAGCTCTGGCCAGATTGAGCAGGAGAGGCTGTGTACGTTGGAAGTTTTAGTAGCCTAAACAAGTTCAGAGCCCAAGTGTTTGTGGTTCGTTTGAGAGGTTACCAGTGGGAGATGAGGACCAGCAAGAGCTTTCAGGGCTGGCACCTTTAGTGTAGGAGGCAATCGCTGGACGTTCGCAATGTCGGTGTTGAGCTCTGGCCAGATTGAGCAGGAGAGGCTGTGTACGTTGGAAGTTTTAGTAGGCTAAACAAGTTCAGAGGCCAAGTGTTTGTGGTTCGTTTGAGAGGTTACCAGTGGGAGATGAGGACCAGGAAGAGCTTTCAGGGCTGGCACCTTTAGTGTAGGAGCAATCGCTGGACCTTCGCAATTTCGGTGTTCAGTTCTGGCCAGATTGAGCAGGAGAGGCTGTGTACGTTGGAAGTTTTAGTAGCCTAAACAAGTTCAGAGGCCAAGTGTTTGTGGTTCGTTTGAGAGGTTACCAGTGGGAGATGAGGACCAGCAAGAGCTTTCAGGGCTGGCACCTTTAGTGTAGGAGCAATCGCTGGACGTTCGCAATTTCGGTGTTGAGCTCTGACGTGAATTAGCGAAAGGAAGCGATGATAGGTCTGGACCTTTGAGTGTCTAAACAAGTTCAGAGGCCAAGTGTTTGTGGTTAGTTTGAGAGGTTACCAGTGGGAGATGAGGACCAGCAAGAGCTTTCAGGGCTCGCACCATTAGTGTAAGAGCAATCGCTGGACGTTCGCAAATTTCGGTGTTGAATTTTGGCCAGATTGAGCAGGAGAGGCTGTGTACGTTGGAAGTTTTAGTAGCCTAAACAAGTTCAGAGAGGCCAAGTGTTTGTGGTTCGTTTGAGAGGTTACCAGTGGGAGATGAGGACCAGCAAGAGCTTTCAGGGCTGGCACCTTTAGTGTAGGAGCAATCACTGGACGTTCGCAATTTCGGTGTTGAGCTCCTGGCCAGATTGAGCAGGAGAGGCTGTGTACGTTGGAAGTTTTAGTAGGCTAAAACAAGTTCAGAGCCTAAGTGTTTGTGGTTCGTTTGAGAGGTTACCAGTGGGAGATGAGGACCAGCAAGAGCTTTCAGGGCTGGCACCTTTAGTGTAGGAGCAATCGCTGGACGTTCGCAATTTCGGTGTTCAGTTCTGGCCAGATTGAGCAGGAGAGGCTGTGTACGTTGGAAGTTTTAGTAGCCTAAACAAGTCAGAGCCCAAGTGTTTGTGGTTCGTTTGAGAGGTTACCAGTGGGAGATGAGGACCAGCAAGAGCTTTCAGGGCTGGCACCTTTAGTGTAGGAGCAATCGCTGGACGTTCGCAATTTCGGTGTTGAGCTCTGACGTGAATTAGCGAAAGGAAGCGATGATACGTCTGGACCTTTGAGTGTCTAAACAAGTTCAGAGGGCCAAGTGTTTGTGGTTCGTTTGAGAGGTTACCAGTGGGAGATGAGGACCAGCAAGAGCTTTCAGGGCTGGCACCTTTAGTGTAGGAGCAATCGCTGGACGTTCGCAATTTCGGTGTTGAGCTCTGGCCAGATTGAGCAGGAGAGGCTGTGTACGTTGGAAGTTTTAGTAGGCTAAAACAAGTTCAGAGGCCAAGTGTTTGTGGTTCGTTTGAGAGGTTACCAGTGGACGATGAGGACCAGCAAGAGCTTTCAGGGCTGGCACCTTTAGTGTAGGAGCAATCGCTGGACTTTCGTAATTTCGGTGTTGAGCTCTGACGTGAATTAGCGAAAGGAAGCGATGATACGTCTGGGACATTTGAGTGTCTAAACAAGTTCAGAGCCCAAGTATTTTGCGGTTCATTTGAGAGGTTACCAGTGGGAGATGAGGACCAGCAAGAGCTTTCAGGGCTGGCACCTTTAGTGTAGGAGCAATCGCTGGACGTTCCCAATTTCGGTGTTGAGCTCTGGCCAGATTGAGCAGGAGAGGCTGTGTGCGTTGGAAGCTTTTAGTAGGCTAAACAAGTTCAGAGCCCAAGTGTTTGTGGTTCGTTTGAGAGGTTACCAGTGGGAGATGAGGACCAGCAAGAGCTTTCAGGGCTGGCACCTTTAGTGTAGGAGCAATCGCTGGACGTTCGCAATTTCGGTGTTGAGCTCTGACGTGAATTAGTGAAAGGAAGCAATGATACGTCTGGACCTTTGAGTGTCTAAACAAGTTCAGAGCCCAAGTGTTTGTGGTTCGTTTGAGAGGTTACCAGTGGGAGATGAGGACCAGCAAGAGCTTTCAGGGCTGGCACCTTTAGTGTAGGAGCAATCACTGGACGTTCACAATTTCGGTGTTGAGCTCTGACGTGAATTAGCCAAAGGAAGCGATGATACGTCTGGACCTTTGAGTGTCTAAACAAGTTCAGAGCCCAAGTGTTTGTGGTTCGTTTGAGAGGTTACCAGTGGGAGATGAGGACCAGCAAGAGCTTTCAGGGCTCGCACCATTAGTGTAGGAGCAATCGCTGGACGTTCGCAATTTCGGTGTTGAATTTTGGCCAGTTTGAGCAGGAGAGGCTGTGTACGTTGGAAGTTTTAGTAGGCTAAACAAGTTCAGAGCCCAAATGTTTGTGGTTCGTTTGAGAGGTTACCAGTGGGAGATGCGGACCAGCAAGAGCTTTCAGGGCTGGCACCTTTAGTGTAGGAGCAATCGCTGGACATTCGCAATTTCGGTGTTGAGCTCTGGCCAGATTGAGCAGGAGAGGCTGTGTACGTTGGAAGTTTTAGTAGGCTAAACAAGTTCAGAGCCCAAGTGTTTGTGGTTCGTTTGAGAGGTTACCAGTGGGAGATGAGGACCAGCAAGAGCTTTCAGGGCTGGCACCTTTAGTGTAGGAGCAATCGCTGGATGTTCGCAATTTCGGTGTTGAGCTCTGGCCAGATTGAGCAGGAGAGGCTGTGTACGTTGGAAGTTTTAGTAGCCTAAACAAGGTCAGAGGCCAAGTGTTTGTGGTTCGTTTGAGAGGTTACCAGTGGGAGAATGAGGGACCAGCAAGAGCTTTCAGGGCTGGCACCTTTAGTGTAGGAGCAATCGCTGGACGTTCGCAATTTCGGTGTTGAGCTCTGACGTGAATTACGAAAGGAAGCGATGATACGTCTGGACCTTTGAGTGTCTAAACAAGTTCAGAGCCCAAGTGTTTGTGGTTCGTTTGAGAGGTTACCAGTGGGAGATGAGGACCAGGAAGAGCTTTCAGGGCTGCACCTTTAGTGTAGGAGCAATCGCTGGACGTTCACAAATTTCGGTGTTGAGCTCTGACGTGAATTAGCGAAAGGAAGCGATGATATCTCTGGACCTTTGAGTGTCTAAACAAGTTCAGAGGCCAAGTGTTTGGGTTCGTTTGAGAGGTTACCAGTGGGAGATGAGGACCAGCAAGAGCTTTCAGGGCTGGCACCTTTAGTGTAAGAGCAATCGCTGGACGTTCGCAATTTCGGTGTTGAATTTTGGCCAGATTGAGCAGGAGAGGCTGTGTACGTTGGAAGTTTTAGTAGCCTAAACAAGTTCAGAGGCCAAGTGTTTGTGGTTCGTTTGAGAGGTTACCAGTGGGAGATGAGGACCAGCAAGAGCTTTCAGGGCTGGCACCTTTAGTGTAGGAGCAATCGCTGGACGTTCGCAATTTCGGTGTTGAGCTCTGGCCAGATTGAGCAGGAGAGGCTGTGTACGTTGGAAGTTTTAGTAGGCTAAACAAGTTCAGAGCCTAAGTGTTTGTGGTTCGTTTGAGAGGTTACCAGTGGGAGATGAGGACCAGCAAGAGCTTTCAGGGCTGGCACCTTTAGTGTAGGAGCAATCGCTGGACGTTCGCAATTTCGGTGTTCAGTTCTGGCCAGATTGAGCAGGAGAGGCTGTGTACGTTGGAAGTTTTAGTAGCCTAAACAAGTTCAGAGCCCAAGTGTTTGTGGTTCGTTTGAGAGGTTACCAGTGGGAGATGAGGACCAGCAAGAGCTTTCAGGGCTGGCACCTTTAGTGTAGGAGCAATCGCTGGACGTTCGCAATTTCGCTTGTTGAGCTCTGACGTGAATTAGCGAAAGGAAGCGATGATAGGTCTGGACCTTTGAGTGTCTAAACAAGTTCAGAGGGCCAAGTGTTTGTGGTTAGTTTGAGAGGTTACCAGTGGGAGATGAGGACCAGCAAGAGCTTTCAGGGCTCGCACCATTAGTGTAGGAGCAATCGCTGGACGTTCGCAATTTCGGTGTTGAGCTCTGGCCAGATTGAGCAGGAGAGGCTGTGTACGTTGGAAGTTTTAGTAGGCTAAACAAGTTCAGAGCCCAAGTGTTTGTGGTTCGTTTGAGAGGTTACCAGTGGGAGATGAGGACCAGCAAGAGCTTTCAGGGCTGGCACCTTTAGTGTAGGAGCAATCGCTGGATGTTCGCAATTTCGGTGTTGAGCTCTGGCCAGATTGAGCAGGAGAGGCTGTGTACGTTGGAAGTTTTAGTAGCCTAAACAAGGTCAGAGGCCAAGTGTTTGTGGTTCGTTTGAGAGGTTACCAGTGGGAGATGAGGACCAGCAAGAGCTTTCAGGGCTGGCACCTTTAGTGTAGGAGCAATCGCTGGATGTTCGCAATTTCGGTGTTGAGCTCTGGCCAGATTGAGCAGGAGAGGCTGTGTACGTTGGAAGTTTTAGTAGCCTAAACAAGGTCAGAGGCCAAGTGTTTGTGGTTCGTTTGAGAGGTTACCAGTGGGAGATGAGGACCAGCAAGAGCTTTCAGGGCTGGCACCTTTAGTGTAGGAGCAATCGCTGGACGTTCGCAATTTCGGTGTTGAGCTCTGACGTGAATTAACGAAAGGAAGCGATGATACGTCTGGACCTTTGAGTGTCTAAAACAAGTTCAGAGGCCAAGTGTTTGTGGTTCATTTTGAGAGGTTACCAGTGGGAGATGAGGACCAGCAAGAGCTTTCAGGGCTGGCACCTTTAGTGTAGGAGCAATCGCTGGACGTTCACAATTTCGGTGTTGAGCTCTGACGTGAATTAGCGAAAGGAAGCGATGATATCTCTGGACCTTTGAGTGTCTAAACAAGTTCAGAGGCCAAGTGTTTGTGGTTCGTTTGAGAGGTTACCAGTGGGAGATGAGGACCAGCAAGAGCTTTCAGGGCTGGCACCTTTAGTGTAAGAGCAATCGCTGGACGTTCGCAATTTCGGTGTTGAATTTTGGCCAGATTGAGCAGGAGAGGCTGTGTACGTTGGAAGTTTTAGTAGGCTAAACAAGTTCAGAGGCCAAGTGTTTGTGGTTCGTTTGAGAGGTTACCAGTGGGAGATGAGGACCAGCAAGAGCTTTCAGGGCTGGCACCTTTAGTGTAGGAGCAATCGCTGGACGTTCGCAATTTCGGTGTTGAGCTCTGGCCAGATTGAGCAGGAGAGGCTGTGTACGTTGGAAGTTTTAGTAGGCTAAACAAGTTCAGAGCCTAAGTGTTTGTGGTTCGTTTGAGAGGTTACCAGTGGGAGATGAGGACCAGCAAGAGCTTTCAGGGCTGGCACCTTTAGTGTAGGAGCAATCGCTGGACGTTCGCAATTTCGGTGTTCAGTTCTGGCCAGATTGAGCAGAGAGGCTGTGTACGTTGGAAGTTTTAGTAGCCTAAACAAGTTCAGAGGCCAAGTGTTTGTGGTTCGTTTGAGAGGTTACCAGTGGGAGATGAGGACCAGCAAGAGCTTTCAGGGCTGGCACCTTTAGTGTAGGAGCAATCGCTGGACGTTCGCAATTTCGGTGTTGAGCTCTGACGTGAATTAGCGAAAGGAAGCGATGATAGGTCTGGACCTTTGAGTGTCTAAACAAGTTCAGAGGCCAAGTGTTTGTGGTTAGTTTTGAGAGGTTACCAGTGGGAGATGAGGACCAGCAAGAGCTTTCAGGGCTCGCACCATTAGTGTAAGAGCAATCGCTGGACGTTCGCAATTTTCGGTGTTGAATTTTTGCCAGATTGAGCAGGAGAGGCTGTGTACGTTGGAAGTTTTAGTAGGCTAAACAAGTTCAGAGGCCAAGTGTTTGTGGTTCGTTTGAGAGGTTACCAGTGGGAGATGAGGACCAGCAAGAGCTTTCAGGGCTGGCACCTTTAGTGTAGGAGCAATCGCTGGACGTTCGCAATTTCGGTGTTGAGCTCTGGCCAGATGAGCAGGAGAGGCTGTGTACGTTGGAAGTTTTAGTAGGCTAAACAAGTTCAGAAGGCCAAGTGTTTGTGGTTCGTTTTGAGAGGTTACCAGTGGGAGATGAGGACCAGCAAGAGCTTTCAGGGCTGGCACCTTTAGTGTAGGAGCAATCGCTGGACTTTCGTAATTCGGTGTTGAGCTCTGACGTGAATTAGCGAAAGGAAGCGATGATACGTCTGGACATTTGAGTGTCTAAACAAGTTCAGAGCCAAGTATTTGTGGTTCATTTGAGAGGTTACCAGTGGGAGATGAGGACCAGCAAAGAGCTTTCAGGGCTGGGCACCTTTAGTGTAGGAGCAATCGCTGGACGTTCCCAATTTCGGTGTTGAGCTCTGGCCAGATTGAGCAGGAGAGGCTGTGTACGTTGGAAGTTTTAGTATGCTAAACAAGTTCAGAGCCCAAGTGTTTGTGGTTCGTATGAGAGGTTACCAGTGGGAGATGAGGAACAGCAAGAGCTTTCAGAGCTGGCACCTTTAGTGTAGGAGCAATCCCTGGACTTTCACAATTTCGGTGTTGAATTTTGGCCAGATTGAGCAGGAAGAGGCTGTGTACAGTTGGAAGTTTTAGTAGGCTAACAAGTTCAGAGCCCAAGTGTTTGTGGTTCGTTGAGAGGTTACCAGTGGGAGATGCGGACCAGCAAGAGCTTTCAGGGCTGGCACCTTTATGTAGGAGCAATCCGCATCGGACGTTCGCAATTTCGGTGTTGTAGCTTCTTGACGTGAATTAGCGAAAGAAGCGATGATAACGTCTGGACCTTTGAGTGTCTAAACAACTTCAGAGGCCAAGTGTTTGTGGTTAGTTTGAGAGGTTACCAGTGGGAGATGAGGACCAGCAAGAGCTTTCAGGGCTCGCACCATTAGTGTAAGAGCAATCGCTGGACGTTCGCAATTTCGGTGTTGAATTTTGGCCAGATTGAGCAGGAGAGGCTGTGTACGTTGGAAGTTTTAGTAGGCTAAACAAGTTCAGAGGCCAAGTGTTTGTGGTTCATTTGAGAGGTTACCAGTGGGAGATGAGGACCAGCAAGAGCTTTCAGGGCTGGCACCTTTAGTGTAGGAGCAATCGCTGGACGTTCGTAATTTCGGTGTTGAGCTCTGGCCAGATTGAGCAGGAGAGGCTGTGTAACGTTGGAAGTTTTAGTAGGCTAAACAAGTTCAGAGCCCAAGTGTTTGTGGTTCGTTTGAGAGGGTTACCAGTGGGAGATGAGGACCAGCAAGAGCTTTCAGGGCTGGCACCTTTAGTGTAGGAGCAATCGCTGGATGTTCACAATTCGGTGTTGAATTTTGGCCAGATTGAGCAGGAGAGGCTGTGTACGTTGGAAGTTTTAGTAGCCTAAACAAGTTCAGAGGCCAAGTGTTTGTGGTTCGTTTGAGAGGTTACCAGTGGGAGATGAGGAGCAGCAAGAGCTTTCAGGGCTGGCACCTTTAGTGTAGGAGCAATCGCTGGACGTTCGCAATTTCGGTGTTGAGCTCTGGCCAGATTGAGCAGGAGAGGCTTTGTACGTTGGAAGTTTTAGTAGGCTAAAACAAGTTCAGAGCCCAAGTGTTTGTGGTTCGTTTGAGAGGTTACCAGTGGGAGATGAGGACCAGCAAGAGCTTTCAGGGCTGGCACCTTTAGTGTAGGAGCAATCGCTGGACGTTCCCAATTTCGGTGTTGAGCCCTGTCCAGATTGAGCAGGAGAGGCTGTGTACGTTGGAAGTTTTAGTAGGCTAAACAAGTTCAGAGGCCAAGTGTTTGTGGTTCGTTTGAGAGGTTACCAGTGGGAGATGAGGACCAGCAAGAGCTTTCAGGGCTGGCACCTTTAGTGTAGGAGCAATCGCTGGACGTTCGCAATTTCGGTGTTGAGCTCTGACGTGAATTAGCGAAAGGAAGCGATGATACGTCTGGACCTTTGAGTGTCTAAACAAGTTCAGAGGCCAAGTGTTTGTGGTTCGTTTGAGAGGTTACCAGTGGGAGATGAGGACCAGGAAGAGCTTTCAGGGCTGGCACCTTTAGTGTAGGAGCAATCGCTGGACGTTCACAATTTCGGTGTTGAGCTCTGGCCAGATTGAGCAGGAGAGGCTGTGTACGTTGGGAAGTTTTAGTAGGCTAAACAAGTTCAGAGCCCAAGTGTTTGTGGTTCGTTTGAGAGGTTACCAGTGGGAGATGAGGACCAGCAAGAGCTGTCAGGGCTGGCCCCTTTAGTGTAGGAGCAATCGCTGGACGTTCGCAATTTCGGTGTTCAGTTCTGGCCAGATTGAGCAGGAGAGGCTGTGTACGTTGGAAGTTTTAGTAGCCTAAACAAGTTCAGAGCCCAAGTGTTTGTGGTTCGTTTGAGAGGTTACCAGTGGGAGATGAGGACCAGCAAGAGCTTTCAGGGCTGGCACATTAGTGTAGGAGCAATCGCTGGAACGTTCGCAATTTCGGTGTTGAGCTCTGGCCGGTTTGAGCAGGAGAGGCTGTGTACGTTGGAAGTTTTAGTAGGCTAAACAAGTTCAGAGGCCAAGTGTTTGTGGTTCGTTTGAGAGGTTACCAGTGGGAGATGAGGACCAGCAAGAGCTTTCAGGGCTGGCCCCTTTAGTGTAGGAGCAATCGCTGGACGTTCGCAATTTCGGTGTTCAGTTCTGGCCAGATTGAGCAGGAGAGGCTGTGTACGTTGGAAGTTTTAGTAGCCTAAACAAGTTCAGAGGCCAAGTGTTTGTGGTTCGTTTGAGAGGTTACCAGTGGGAGATGAGGACCAGCAAGAGCTTTCAGGGCTGGCACCTTTAGTGTAGGAGCAATCGCTGGACGTTCGCAATTTCGGTGTTGAGCTCTGACGTGAATTAGCGAAAGGAAGCGATGATACGTCTGGACCTTTGAGTGTCTAAACAAGCTCAGAGGCCAAGTGTTTGTGGTTCGTTTGAGAGGTTACCAGTGGGAGATGAGGACCAGCAAAGAGCTTTCAGAGCTGCACCTTTAGTGTAGGAGCAATCGCTGGACGTTCACAATTTCGTTGTTGAATTTTGGCCAGATTGAGCAGGAGAGGCTGTGTACGTTGGAAATTTTAGTAGCCTAAACAAGTTCAGAGCCCAAGTATTTGTGGTTCGTTTGAGAGGTTACCAGTGGGAGATGAGGAGCAGCAAGAGCTTTCAGGGCTGGCACCTTTTAGTGTAGGAGCAATCGCTGGACGTTCGTAATTTCGGTTTTGAGCTGTGGCCAGATTGAGCAGGAGAGGCTGTGTACGTTGGATGTTTTAGTAGGCGAAACAAGTTCAGAGCCCAAGTGTTTGTGGTTCGTTTGAGAGGTTACCAGTGGGAGATGAGGACCAGCAAGAGCTTCTCAGGGCTGGCACCTTTAGTGTAGGAGCAATCGCTGGATGTTCACAATTTCGGTGTTGATTTTTGGCCAGATTGAGCAGGAGAGGCTGTGTACGTTGGAAGTTTTAGTAGGCTAAACAAGTTCAGAGCCCAAGTGTTTGTGGTTCGTTTTAGAGGTTACCAGTGGGAGATGAGGACTAGCAAGAGCTTTCAGGGCTGGCACCTTTACTGTAGGAGCAATCCCTGGACGTTCACAATTTCGGTGTTGAGCTCTGGCCAGATTGAGCAGGAGAGGCTGTGTACGTTGGAAGTTTTAGTAGCCTAAACAAGTTCAGAGCCCAAGTGTTTGTGGTTCGTTTGAGAGGTTACCAGTGGGAGATGAGGACCAGCAAGAGCTTTCAGGGCTGGCACCTTTAGTGTAGGAGCAATCGCTGGACGTTCGCAATTTCGGTGTTGAGCTCTGACGTGAATTAGCGAAAGGAAGCGATGATACGTCTGGACCTTTGAGTGTCTAAACAAGTTCAGAGCCAAGTGTTTGTGGTTCGTTGAGAGGTTACCAGTGGGAGATGAGGACCAGCAAGAGCTTTCAGGGCTGGCACCTTTAGTGTAGGAGCAATCACTGGACGTTCACAATTTCGGTGTTGAGCTCTGACGTGAATTAGCCAAAGGAAGCGATGATACGTCTGGACCTTTGAGTGTCTAAACAAGTTCAGAGGCCAAGTGTTTGTGGTTCGTTTGACAGGTTACCAGTGGGAGATGAGGACCAGCAAGAGCTTTCAGGGCTCGCACCATTAGTGTAGGTGCAATCGCTGGACGTTCGCAATTTCGGTGTTGAATTTTGGCCAGTTTGAGCAGGAGAGGCTGTGTACGTTGGAAGTTTTAGTAGGCTAAACAAGTTCAGATCCCAAATGTTTGTGGTTCGTTTGAGAGGTTACCAGTGGGAGATGAGGACCAGCAAGAGCTTCAGGGCTGGCACCTTTAGTGTAGGAGCAATCGCTGGACGTTCGCAATTTCGGTGTTGAGCTCTGGCCAGATTGAGCAGGAGAGGCTGTGTACGTTGGAAGTTTTAGTAGGCTAAACAAGTTCAGAGCCCAAGTGTTTGTGGTTCGTTTGAGAGGTTACCAGTGGGAGATGAGGACCAGCAAGAGCTTTCAGGGCTGGCACCTTTAGTGTAGGAGCAATCGCTGGACGTTCGCAATTTCGGTGTTGAGCTCTGACGTGAATTAGCGAAAGGAAGCGATGATACGTCTGGACCTTTGAGTGTCTAAACAAGTTCAGAGGCCAAGTGTTTGTGGTTCGTTTGAGAGGTTACCAGTGGGAGATGAGGAGCAGCAAGAGCTTTCAGGGCTGGCACCTTTAGTGTAGGAGCAATCGCTGGACGTTCGCAATTTCGGTGTTCAGTTCTGGCCAGATTGAGCAGGAGAGGCTGTGTACGTTGGAAGTTTTAGTAGCCTAAACAAGTTCAGAGGCCAAGTGTTTGTGGTTCGTTTGAGAGGTTACCAGTGGGAGATGAGGACCAGCAAGAGCTTTCAGGGCTGGCACCTTTAGTGTAGGAGCAATCGCTGGACGTTCACAATTTCGTTGTTGAATTTTGGCCAGATTGAGCAGGAGAGGCTGTGTACGTTGGAAATTTTAGTAGCCTAAACAAGTTCAGAGCCCAAGTATTTGTGGTTCGTTTGAGAGGTTACCAGTGGGAGATGAGGAGCAGCAAGAGCTTTCAGGGCTGGCACCTTTAGTGTAGGAGCAATCGCTGGACGTTCGTAATTTCGGTTTTGAGCTGTGGCCAGATTGAGCAGGAGAGGCTGTGTACGTTGGATGTTTTAGTAGGCGAAACAAGTTCAGAGCCCAAGTGTTTGTGGTTCGTTTGAGAGGTTACCAGTGGGAGATGAGGACCAGCAAGAGCTTTCAGGGCTGGCACCTTTAGTGTAGGAGCAATCGCTGGATGTTCACAATTTCGGTGTTGATTTTTGGCCAGATTGAGCAGGAGAGGCTGTGTACGTTGGAAGTTTTAGTAGGCTAAACAAGTTCAGAGCCCAAGTGTTTGTGGTTCGTTTTAGAGGTTACCAGTGGGAGATGAGGACTAGCAAGAGCTTTCAGGGCTGGCACCTTTACTGTAGGAGCAATCCCTGGACGTTCACAATTTCGGTGTTGAGCTCTGGCCAGATTGAGCAGGAGAGGCTGTGTACGTTGGAAGTTTTAGTAGCCTAAACAAGTTCAGAGCCCAAGTGTTTGTGGTTCGTTTGAGAGGTTACCAGTGGGAGATGAGGACCAGCAAGAGCTTTCAGGGCTGGCACCTTTAGTGTAGGAGCAATCGCTGGACGTTCGCAATTTCGGTGTTGAGCTCTGACGTGAATTAGCGAAAGGAAGCGATGATACGTCTGGACCTTTGAGTGTCTAAACAAGTTCAGAGCCCAAGTGTTTGTGGTTCGTTTGAGAGGTTACCAGTGGGAGATGAGGACCAGCAAGAGCTTTCAGGCTGGCACCTTTAGTGTAGGAGCAATCACTGGACGTTCACAATTTCGGTGTTGAGCTCTGACGTGAATTAGCCAAAGGAAGCGATGATACGTCTGGACCTTTGAGTGTCTAAACAAGTTCAGAGGCCAAGTGTTTGTGGTTCGTTTGACAGGTTACCAGTGGGAGATGAGGACCAGCAAGAGCTTTCAGGGCTCGCACCATTAGTGTAGGAGCAATCGCTGGACGTTCGCAATTTCGGTGTTGAATTTTGGCCAGGTTTGAGCAGGAGAGGCTGTGTACGTTGGAAGTTTTAGTAGGCTAAACAAGTTCAGATCCCAAATGTTTGTGGTTCGTTTGAGAGGTTACCAGTGGGAGATGAGGACCAGCAAGAGCTTTCAGGGCTGGCACCTTTAGTGTAGGAGCAATCGCTGGACGTTCGCAATTTCGGTGTTGAGCTCTGGCCAGATTGAGCAGGAGAGGCTGTGTACGTTGGAAGTTTTAGTAGGCTAAACAAGTTCAGAGCCCAAGTGTTTGTGGTTCGTTTGAGAGGTTACCAGTGGGAGATGAGGACCAGCAAGAGCTTTCAGGGCTGGCACCTTTAGTGTAGGAGCAATCGCTGGACGTTCGCAATTTCGGTGTTGAGCTCTGACGTGAATTAGCGAAAGGAAGCGATGATACGTCTGGACCTTTGAGTGTCTAAACAAGTTCAGAGGCCAAGTGTTTGTGGTTCGTTTGAGAGGTTACCAGTGGGAGATGAGGACCAGGAAGAGCTTTCAGGGCTGGCACCTTTAGTGTAGGAGCAATCGCTGGACGTTCACAATTTCGGGTGTGAGCTCTGGCCAGATTGAGCAGGAGAGGCTGTGTACGTTGGAAGTTTTAGTAGGCTAAACAAGTTCAGAGGCCAAGTGTTTGTGTTCGTTTGAGAGGTTACCAGTGGGAGATGAGGACCAGCAAGAGCTGTCAGGGCTGGCCCCTTTAGTGTAGGAGCAATCGCTGGACGTTCGCAATTTCGGTGTTCAGTTCTGGCCAGATTGAGCAGGAGAGGCTGTGTACGTTGGAAGTTTTAGTAGCCTAAACAAGTTCAGAGCCCAAGTGTTTGTGGTTCGTTTGAGAGGTTACCAGTGGGAGATGAGGACCAGCAAGAGCTTTCAGGGCTGGCACCATTAGTGTAGGAGCAATCGCTGGACGTTCGCAATTCGGTGTTGAGCTCTGGCCGGTTTGAGCAGGAGAGGCTGTGTACGTTGGAAGTTTTAGTAGCCTAAACAAGTTCAGAGGCCAAGTGTTTGTGGTTCGTTTGAGAGGTTACCAGTGGGAGATGAGGACCAGCAAGAGCTTTCAGGGCTGGCCCCTTTAGTGTAGGAGCAATCGCTGGACGTTCGCAATTTCGGTGTTCAGTTCTGGCCAGATTGAGCAGGAGAGGCTGTGTACGTTGGAAGTTTTAGTAGCCTAAACAAGTTCAGAGGCCAAGTGTTTGTGGTTCGTTTGAGAGGTTACCAGTGGGAGATGAGGACCAGCAAGAGCTTTCAGGGCTGGCACCTTTAGTGTAGGAGCAATCGCTGGACGTTCGCAATTTCGGTGTTGAGCTCTGACGTGAATTAGCGAAAGGAAGCGATGATACGTCTGGACCTTTGAGTGTCTAAACAAGCTCAGAGGCCAAGTGTTTGTGGTTCGTTTGAGAGGTTACCAGTGGGAGATGAGGACCAGCAAGAGCTTTCAGAGCTGGCACCTTTAGTGTAGGAGCAATCGCTGGACGTTCACAATTTCGTTGTTGAATTTTGGCCAGATTGAGCAGGAGAGGCTGTGTACGTTGGAAATTTTAGTAGCCTAAACAAGTTCAGAGCCCAAGTATTTGTGGTTCGTTTGAGAGGTTACCAGTGGGAGATGAGGAGCAGCAAGAGCTTTCAGGGCTGGCACCTTTAGTGTAGGAGCAATCGCTGGACGTTCGTAATTTCGGTTTTGAGCTGTGGCCAGATTGAGCAGGAGAGGCTGTGTACGTTGGATGTTTTAGTAGGCGAAACAAGTTCAGAGCCCAAGTGTTTGTGGTTCGTTTGAGAGGTTACCAGTGGGAGATGAGGACCAGCAAGAGCTTTCAGGGCTGGCACCTTTAGTGTAGGAGCAATCGCTGGATGTTCACAATTTCGGTGTTGATTTTTGGCCAGATTGAGCAGGAGAGGCTGTGTACGTTGGAAGTTTTAGTAGGCTAAACAAGTTCAGAGCCCAAGTGTTTGTGGTTCGTTTTAGAGGTTACCAGTGGGAGATGAGGACTAGCAAGAGCTTTCAGGGCTGGCACCTTTAGTGTAGGAGCAATCCCTGGACGTTCACAATTTCGGTGTTGAGCTCTGGCCAGATTGAGCAGGAGAGGCTGTGTACGTTGGAAGTTTTAGTAA